>NC_090397.1:47167317-47332317 GCF_036365525.1 Heterodontus francisci | reverse complement strand
GATACCAGTGGAAATTCAAGCCGTAATTCCTGAAGCGAAATGCAAGTGGAGATGGTCAAGCAGTCCACAAGTGAACATACCTTCACCACAACAGAAGGAAAAGATCCTGGTTGTTAATTAACATCTCACTCATCCACTCCAGCGACTGGAATTTCTGATGAAAAGAGCTGCCATCAACACAATGAATAACAAATCTGCTTTTGCCAGCTGTGGTAGAGTTGAGCACAAACCCGCAAGACAGTGGGTTTGTTTACCAGTAACTTCATTTAAGCACACCAACATGTAAGCTGTAGTCCATGCCAACAGATCTGCCACTGACCCAATCCGAGTGCAAACTGGCATTAAGCAAGGCTGTCTCATCGCACCAATGCTCTTTTCCACCTTCCTCGCCCCAACACTCCACCTCATCTCCATGAAGCTCCCTGCGGGAGTAGATCTACTCTACAGGACAAGTGGGAAATTGTTTAACCTACATCGCCTCCAGTCCAGAACCAAGATCACCCCAACCTCTGTCATCGAGCTGCAATATGCTGACAACACTCGCATATGCGTACACTCTGAGGCCGAGCTTCAAACTCTTGGTGCATTCACGGAGGCATATTAAAGAACGGGTCTGAAGCTAAACAGCCGGAAGGCAAAGGTCCTCTACCAACCTTGTCCCACATTGCAACACTGCTTCCTGACTATCAAGATCCACAGCGAACCACTGGACAATGCGGATCACTTCTTATATCTTGGGAGCCTCCTCAGTAAGGGCAGCCATCGATGATTCAACTTAGCATCGCCTCCAGTATGTAAGCGCAGTCTTCGATCATCTATGGAAAAGTGTTTGATGACAAAGACCTCAAACCAGGCACCAAGCTCAAGGTCTACAGGGCCACAGTGTTACCCGCCCTCCTGTATGCATTGGAAGCATGGACACTGTACAGCGGACATCTCAAAGCCGTGGAGAGAGATCACAGCGGTGCCACCGCAATATCCTGCAAATTCAGTGGCGGGACAGGCGTTCCAATATCAGTGTCCTCTCTCAGGCCGACATACCCAGTATCAAGACACCGGTCATGGCTATGTTGGGCAGGTGACATTGTCCGCATGCCTGACACAAGACTCTCAAAGCAAACTTTCTACTCCGGGCTCTGTCACAGCAAGAGGAGGTTAGAGAAAATGCTATAAGGATGTCCTTAAAGCCTCCCTGAAAAAATGTGACATCTCCATGGACTCGTGGGAATCTCTTGCCCGAGACCACCTAAAATGGAGAAGAAGCATCTGCGAAGGTGCCTGCCAGTTCGAACAACGTTGGCATGCACAGGCAGCGACCAAGCACAAACAGCGGAAGGAGGAAGTCATCCTCGTTGCTGAGGGACTGCCTAAGAGAGCATCGTTCATAATGGAACCAATAGGCTTTGTCGTTCTTGGATTGTTTAAAGATTTATTTTCAGGAGGGAGATGTATCAATATTGGTGAAGCTTTATAACCATTTTTAAGAACAGGAAGTTCATTCTGTCCTCAGTGTTTTGAATGATGAGGAGCTGCATGTGGTTGGTTGAAATTGGGTGAATATTAAACAGCCCTGACCTGTTGCTAACTGTCAATGCTATATCAAAGGTAATAGCCCTCAGGATATAATATTTTCGCCCTTGCACTGCAAGAGTAATTGAGGCATGTTCACTGAGACAATGATCTGAAGGAACAAAAGGATGAAAATTGTGGTGTTTGTTGAGGTTACAGAGCAGGAACAGAGTAGAAAAGACAGCTGAGCTTTCAAATATCGCTGAGTTAAATCGGGAGGGTGGCAGGGGGGGGGGGGTGGTTGCCAGAAACATGAGTCTGAGAACCTGACGTCAGCCACACAGCTGGGGTGACTTGAGGGGAAACTGAATGGCTTAGGTTTACAAGTGCACAGTGCTACATCCTATTGAAAGTTTTGGCGACGCTCAAGTTGGTGACAAATATAACACCAGTGTTTGGAGTATCAAAAGTATATTAACATGGGTATGAAGATCACAAGTGCAGTGGCAAGCTACTGGTCATCATAGATGAGGCCAGATTTTTCAAGATGATCAGTAATTTGTAAGTTGATGGAAGTTTCTACAAACTTAAGATAGTTTGAAGGGTGAGGATGAACATTGTGATGATATGTATAAAGATTACATTTTATCAGACACAAAGTTTCGCTACCGATAATAGTTTTATTTTTAGTCATAAGGCAATACAGAATAACCAGCCAAATATGGATAGATTTCCTTTTTTTATTAGTTGTGAGTAATGATATGGGTGTGACATTGCCATGCATTTGTTGGTTGCACGCAAGTTATAAATGTTCACTATCTAATAGGTGTTTCTGGACAAAACAGCTGTTGATTATCAGACTGTTTATATGATCCCAAGCAGCAAGGTGAACAGTGACCTTGTTTTTGATGCAAAAAGAGATCACCTGTATGTCATGACTGAAAAAAAGGTAATACATTATTTTATCTTGTATTTCTATTTGAGTCATATTTTTGTTCCAAAAACAAAAAATTGTCTATATAGTGTATCATGGTATTGGTTTATTTCAATTGTCACAGTGTATATGGAGTTAAAACCAGGCTCACTACAAAATAATGCAGTTTATTTTAATACATAACCAGTAGTTATTGCCTGGTTCAGCTACCCACGGCTGAGATCAAGTCATTCAATTCAAGTACAAGCATCTTTATAAATTTTGTGTGAATATATTTGGTAGCTCTTCTGAGTTGGAGACACATTTTCAGTTTGAGACGCATCTATTTAAATTTGTTTTCTCCTGGTCACTTTTAAAACAGTATTTCATAGCATATGTTGTAAAATTGTTTAAGTCTGAAGCCTTCAGCAACAGAGATAGGTAGGCCCAAGAAGCTCTGCGTACTGTGAGCAAACAGAGCCGCCACTTAAGATAAATATTTAAATACAAGGCCTCGAGCCCCTGATTTATTACTCCATATGTCTCAATCGATCTGGGTCATTGACACTATAGGGATTGAGGCCGATGAATTTTAATTTCATAGATAATTTACAGTGCAAAAGGAGACCATTTAACCCATCAAGTCTATGCAGGCTCTTCGTAGAGCAATCCATTAAGTCCCATTCCCCCGCTCTATCCTCATGGCCCTGCAAGTTTATTTCCCTCAATTGCCCATCCAATTTCCTTTTGAAATCTTTCATTGCCTCTGCTTCCAGCACCCTTTTAGGCAGTGAGTTCCGGGTCATTACCATTTGCTACATGAACAAAAAGTTCTTCCTCACATCCCCCTTGCATCTCTTGCCCAAAACCTTAAATGTGTCCCCTAGTCCTTGTACCATTAGCTAATGGGAACAGCTTTTCTTTGTCCACCTTATTCAGAACTGTCATAATCTTGTATATCACTATCAAATCTCCCTGCAATCTCCTTTGCTCCAAGGAGAATAACCCCAGCTTTTCCAACCTAACCTTGTAACTAAAATCCCCCATCCCTGGAACCATTCTGGTAAATCTCCTCCGCACCCTCGCATCCTTCCTAAAGTGTGATGACCAAAACTGAGCACCATACTCTAGCTGTGGCCTAACCAGCGCTTTATAAAAGTTCAACATAACTTCCCTGCTTTTGTACTTGATGACTTTACTTATGAATCCCAAGAACCCATAAGCTTTGCTGACCATTCTCTCTCTCAATATGTCCTGCCACCTTCAAAGATCTATATGCACATGCACCCCCAGGACCCTCTGTCCTTGCACACTCTTTAGAACTGTGCTATTCAGTCCTTTTTCATCCGTTCTGCCAAAATGCATCACCCCTCATGTCTCTGTATTAAATTCCATCTGCCACTTGTCTGCCCATTCTGCTAGCCTATCTGTCCTGTTGCAGGAGATTTGTTTCATCCTCACTGTTTGCCACTCTTTCAAGTTTGGTATCATGGAAAAAGTTTGAAATGTTGCTCTCTATTCCAATATTCAAGTCATTTATATGTAGCAGAAAACAAAAGTGGTTCTACCCTTGAGGAACAGCACTGCATACCATCCTCTAGTTTGCATTTCTGTCCTTAAGCCAATTTTTCATCCAAGCTGACCCTCCTATTCCATGAGCCTCAGTTTTGTTAACCAGCCTTTTATGTGGTACTTTGTCAAACAGTAGTACTTTGTCTACCTCTAGGAGATGATTTAGGAATTGTATTGCCACGGCATGTAATGTATCGTTCTCTCAACACCAGGTGCATGTTGTAGAGGGCACCTTGCATTCAACCGACTAAGTCAGAAATGAAGTGAAACCTGTCTAAGCTAACTTTGCAACTCTGTGTAAATATGGCTTTATTTTCCAAGCTACCAGTTCACTACTGGGGTATGAATTTTGTCCTGCAACAATGAAAAGATATTTTGAGATTTCTTGTTGCAGTCAATTCATTGTGCAGTAATTAGTAGTTGTGTTTAACAATTTCAATTTCTGTATTTCAAAGTATGCAGAATTTCATTATTTTGTTGAAAACTTGTATTTCAGATCACTCGTCTGCCAGTACAGGAATGCAGCAGCTACAAAAGTTGTGATTCTTGCATTGCATCTAGAGATCCTTATTGTGGTTGGTGTGTAGCAGAGGGAATGTAAGTTTTTCTTTTTGGGGAGTTTTTAATTTATGTTGTCAAGATAATGTTATCAGTGGTCAATCGCTGGAACAGACTCCCCAATGAAATGATGGAAGCAGTTTGTCTTAATTCAGTTAAATGCAAATAGGGTAGATTTCTTCCAGAAGTGTAAAACTACTGGTGATGTGGAGTTTAAATTCCTACACAAAATGGCCTGTTTCTCTATATTTTCTATGTAATAATTTTCAGTTCTGGTATATGTACACTACCTGAAATACTGGGCCTCCTCTTCCTGGAAAAATAACGGCAAGTTTACAGCATACACTGTCATTAATGCAAATTATATTCCAGCTGAAAGGGTCAGGAAATGTTTAATTAGCAGTGCCCATCCCAAGATTTTGCCCATTAACTGACTGTTTTCAACTACCAAATAACCTACTATGTATTTCCAGCATTTTCTATTTGTATTTCTATAACTACCAATCATGTTCTCAAATGAGTATTTTTTGTTTTATCCCCTCCGTTGCTCCTTTGTTGTATTCCTATTGATGAAGGGTCTGCAACTTAACCATTAACTCAGCTGCTCCGTCCACAGATGCTGGTTGACTTGCATTGTGTTTTCAAGATTTTCTTTTTTTTTCTAGGACCTGCAGTTTTTTGCTTCATGTATGTATATTTATTCAGTTCTGTTTTCAAGGAAGTCCTAGCATCAACTACTCTGTTCCACATATCCATCTGGTAGGAGGAAGTTCCTCCCTAGCTTCAGTGTTGACTGACGCTTGTTAATTTTAAGTTTATATCCCAAAGTTCTTTACTCAGTAAAAATTAAGCAGCCTGCTTACATCCTGCTTCTCAACATTTCAAAGGTTATGTCTTTCTTAATTTCCCTTTTCTGCAGTGAAAACTAGATAGGAACATAGGAGCAGGAGTAGGCCGTTCAGCTGATTGAGCCTGCTCCGTCATTCATTATGGTCATGGCTGATCATCCAACTCAATGCCTTTTTCCCCACACTATCCCCATATTCCTTTATGTCATTGGTATTTAGAAATCTGTCAATCTCTGCTTTAAATGACTGAGCTTCCACAGCCCTCTGGGGTCGAGAATTCCAACGATTCACGACCCTATGAGTAAAGAAATTTCTCCTCATCTCTGTCCTAAGTGTCTTCCCCCTTATTTTGAAATTGTGTCCCCAGGTTCTAGACTCCCCAATCAGGGGAAACATCTTAGCTGCATCAACCCTGTCTATCCCTTAAAGTATTTTGCAGGTTTCAATGAGATCACCCCTCATTCTTCAAAACTCTAGAGAATACAGGCCCAGTTTCTCCAATCTCTCCTCATAGGACAGCACCGCCATCCCGGGAGCAAGCCTGATGAACCTTTTGTTGCACTCCCTCTATGGCAATAATATGCTCCCTAAAGTAAGGGGACCAAAACTGCACACAGTACTCCAGGTGTGGTCTAACCAAGGCTCTATACAATTGAAGCAAGACTTCACTACTCCTGTACTCATCCTCTTGTGATAAAGGCTAACATAAAGCCTTCTTCGCCTCCGCCTCCGGGCTCACTTCTTTGACCAGGAGTCCTCCCCCCGACCAGCAGACCCATTCACCCGCCTCCAGCATTCTCCCTCTACCTGGACCCCTCACCCTGGCCTCTTACCCGCTCTTGATCTCTTCATTGAAAACTGTCGGCGAGACATTGGTCGTCTCAATTTCTCTGCCCCCCTCACTCACTCTAACCTGTCCCCCTCTGAACTTGAGGCACTCCGTTCTCTCAGGTCTAACCCCGACATGGTCATCAAACCTGCAGACAAGGGTGGTGCTGTTGTTGTATGGCGTACCGACCTCTACCTTGCAGAAGCTCAACGCCAACTCACAGACACCTCTTCCTACCTCCCTCTGGACCATGACCCCACCACCGAACATCAAGCCACCGTCCAAAGGACTGTCACTGACCTCATCTCCTCTGGAGATCTTCCCTCTACAGCTTCCAACCTCATAGTCCCGCAACCCCGGACAGCCCGCTTCTATCTCCTTCCCAAAATCCACAAACGGGACTGTCCCGGCAGACCCATTGTGTCAGCCTGCTCCTGCCCAACTGAACTTATTTCTTCCTATCTAGACTCTATCTTTTCTCCGCTGGTCCAGTCTCTTCCCACCTACATCCGTGACTCTTCTGACGCCCTACGTCATTTTGACAATTTCCAGTTTCCTGGTCCCAACCGCCTCCTCTTCACTATGGACGTCCAATCGCTCTACACCTCCATCCCCCACCAGGATGGTTTGAGGGCTCTCCGCTTCTTCCTGGAACAGAGGCCCAACCAGTCCCCATCCACCACCACCCTCCTCCGCCTGGCTGAACTTGTTCTCACATTGAACAACTTCTCCTTCAACTCCACGCACTTCCTTCAAGTAAAAGGTGTCGCTATGGGTACCCGCATGGGTCCTAGTTATGCCTGTCTTTTTGTGGGATATGTCGAGCATTCTTTGTTCCAGTCCTACTCAGGCCCCCTCCCCCAACTCTTTTTCCGGTACATTGATGACTGTATCGGTGCCGTTTCCTGCTCCCGCCCCGAACTCGAAAACTTTATCAACTTTGCTTCCAATTTCCACCCTTCTCTCACCTTTACATGGTCCATCTCTGACACTTCCCTTCCCTTCCTCGACTTCTCTGTCTCCATCTCTGGGGAAAGGTTGTCTACCAATATCCATTATAAGCCCACTGACTCCCACAGCTACCTCGACTACACTTCTTCACACCCTACCTCCTGTAAGGACTCCATTCCATTCTCCCAGTTTCTCCGTCTCCGACGCATCTGCTCTGATGATGCTACCTTCCATGACGGTGCTTCTGATATGACCTCCTTTTTCCTCAACCGAGGATTTCCCCCCACTGTGGTTGACAGGGCCCTCAACCGTGTCCGACCCATTCCCCGCACCTCTACCCTCACCCCTTCCCCTCCCTCCCAGAACCGTGACAGGGTTCCCCTTGTCCTCACTTTTCATCCCACCAGCCTCCATATCCAAAGGATCATCCTCCGCCATTTTCGCCACCTCCAGCGTGATGCCACTACCAGTCGCATCTTCCCCTCCCTTCCCCTGTCAGCATTCCGAAGGGATCGTTCCCTCCGCGACACCCTGGTCCACTCCTCCATTACCCCCACCACCTCGTCCCCGTCCCAGGGCACCTTCCCTTGCAATCGCAGGAGGTGTAACACCTGCCCATTTACCTCCTCTCTCCTCACTATCCCAGGCCCCAAACACTCCTTTCAGGTGAAGCAGCGATTTACTTGTACTTCTTTCAATGTAGTATACTGTATTCGCTGCTCGCAGTGTGGTCTCCTCTACATTGGGGAGACCAAGCGCAGACTGGGTGACCGCTTTGCGGAACATCTCCGCTCAGTCCGCAAGCAGGACCCTGAGCTTCCGGTTGCTTGCCATTTCAACACTCCCCCCTGCTCTCATGCTCACATCTCTGTCCTGGGATTGCTGCAGTGTTCCAGTGAACATCAACGCAAGCTCGAGGAACAGCATCTCATCTACCGATTAGGCACACTACAGCCTGCCGGACTGAACATTGAGTTCAATAATTTCAGAGCATGACAGCCCCCCCACTTTACTTTCATTTTTAGTCATTTTTAGTTAATTTTTCTTCCTTTTTTTTGCATTCCTTTTTACATTTTTTGCATTTATTTCATTTCATGTTAGTTTGTTCAGTTTGCTTACCCACTGTTTTTTTCAGGTTGTTTTTCTTCAGGTTTGCACTTGCTGATGTTCTATATTCAGTATATTCACACCTAATCTGTACTAATGCTTTGTCTTTCAAAACACCATTAACATATTGTTTGCCTTTGCTCCGTGACCTTTTGGTCAGCTATGTGGCCTGGTCCAATCTGCACCTTCTCCTTTGTTATCTCTTGCCCAACCCCCACCTCACTTGTTTATAATCTGTGACTTTTCTAATATTTGTCAGTTCCGAAGAAGGGTCACTGACCCGAAACGTTAACTCTGCTTCTCTTTCCACAGATGCTGCCAGACCTGCTGAGTGAATCCAGCATTTCTTGTTTTTGTTTCAGATTTCCAGCATCCGCAGTATTTTGCTTTTATTATAAAGCCTTCTTAATTGCTTGCTGCACCTGCATGTTTGCTTTCAGTGACTTATTGATGACAATCCACAGGTCCCTTTGTACAGCTACACTTTCTAATCTCTTACCATTTAAGAAGTACTCTACACATCGATTCCTCCTACCAAAGTGGATAGCCTCACATTTTTCCACATTATATTTCATCTGCCGTGTTCTTTCCCACTCTCTAAGTCTGTCCAAATCTCCTTGAAGCTACTTTTCATCTTCCTCACAACACACATCCTCACCTAGTTTTGTATCATCCACAAACTTGGGAACAATACATTTGGTCCCCACATCCAAATGTTGAGCGAGTCTCTTATAGCATAAAGCTGAGAGCCCTGGCGTTATCCTTGTTGCTGTTATCTGAATCAGCAGGCAACCAGTGATGATCTCTTGTATATCCAGGAGCAGTATTTAGTAAGGGCAACAAGCTTAGGGCCTTAACTTACATTTTGAGGTGTGGTGAGAAGGAAAAATATAACCAATATATTTGCATTTTCTGTTTTTAAAAATGAAACCAATACCCATTTCTTTTTAGGACTCCAATAGAGGGGGGGGGGGGGGGGGCAATGGCATAGCGGTAATGTCACTGGACTGGATGGTGAAATTTGAATTCAGTTAATAAATCTGGAGTTAAAAGTTAGTCTAATGATGACCATGAAACCATTGTCGATTGTTGTAAAAACTCATCTGGTTCACTAATGTCCTTTTAAGGAAGAAAATCTGCCGTCCTTACTTGGTCTAGCCTACATGTAAATCCAGACTTCCAGCTATGTGGTTGACTTTTAAAATGTTCGCTGAAATGGCCTAGTAAGCCACTCAGTTCAAGGGCAATTAGGGATGGGCAACAAATGCTGGCCAAGCCAGCGACACCCACATCCCACAAATGAATTTTAAAAATTGCACTTTTGCACATGATTTAGGGCGACACAGTGGCGCAGTGGTTAGCACCGCAGCCTCACAGCTCCAGGGACCCGGGTTCGATTCCGGGTACTTCCTGTGTGGAGTTTGCAAGTTCTCCCTGTGTCTGCGTGGGTTTTCTCCGGGTGCTCCGGTTTCCTCCCACAAGCCAAAAGACTTGCAGGTTGATAGGTAAATTGGCCATTATAAATTGTCACCAGTATAGGTAGGTGGTAGGGAAATATAGGGACAGGTGGGGATGTTTGTTGGGAATATGGGATTAGTGTAGGATTAGTATAAATGGGTGGTTGATGTTCGGCACAGACTCGGTGGGCCGAAGGGCCTGTTTCAGTGCTGTATCTCTAATCTAAAAATCTAATCTAAAACTTATTAACTGGAATTCTATACTTCAGAGCTTGCTGTCAATATAGGCTTACTTTGTTAGATTTTTGCAATTTCCTCTAATCTCCAGTAGTATATATTTGCATAGAATGAGATAAATAACCTGTGTCTCTGAAAGAATAAATCCTTAAATTTCTCAATGTTAAATGCCAGAATTATGTACAGTTGTTTAACCTGGACACTAGATTTCTTTCTTTAAATGGAGAAAGGCCTGTAATACCAAGGTTGAGAAGATTAGAAGAAAGGGAATGAATCAGAAAATAGTGATTTAAATGCTAAGCGTGTATATTCAAAACCTGAAGATGTAGATGAAAAGAAAGATAAAGGGAACTGAGTGCCATAGTTTAAAGGCCCTGAGAAAGAGTAAGTTGAAGGTAGTCTTGGTTTGGTGACATATAGGGATAATGACCAGCTTAGAGTACAGTACAGCAAATAATATTTGCATTTCCAAATATGTTGTAGGCCAGTACTCTTATTTATACTCATTTCTATAACTGGTCTGATCAGCTGCTCTAGGAAGTCGAATTGTTCAAAAGCTGGTGAAAAAGCCCATTGGTTGTGGAGTCTGAACAAACGATGTGTGATGGTCATGAGTGCTGTTCCTCAGAACATGAGTCGAAATGAAGAAGGCCAGGTACACTTCATTACTTACTTGTAGTTTCTAAAGTTGGATTACATTGCAAAGGTATTGGTTGGTTCTATAATTTTGTTTCCATGTATAATAATGTGCGGAGATATATGTATATATAAATACGTACACCCAATATGGTTGGTCCAAACTTTATATTTCTAAATTAATGCCAAAAATTAGAGGATGTTTGACAATTGCAGCCATTCTTCCTTACAATTGTGCCCAATCATCATAAGTGAGTACAAACAACTTAAGGTACTTTTGAACAATCAGACTTATTCTGACCATTCTATTGACTGAACCTTCAGAGTTGTGGGTTATTAAATTTTCTTCATCAGAATTTTTTAAATCTCTTGCAAGTTTGTGATTTTGAAATGTAATTTACAATGGTTCAGTAAAACTAATACCATCCAAAAAGTGCAAGTAAAGTTTAAGATATTCTTCAATGATTGATTGTTTTGAGCTTTATGTTTTTGGGTCGTGTGACATGTCATTCGCTACAAAATTATTTTGCATAGTTTGTTTTCTTTTTCGTGTATCCAGGTGCAACTGAACATAGACCCATTCCCTGCTTTAACAGATGAAGACCACATAGAGTGTTTTTTTAATAATGTTAAAAGTGTTAATCCAACACACTCACCAGGATCTATTACTTGTCAGTCTCCACCTATCAATGAAATTGTTGCTACACCTCCAGGTCAAGGTAAGTTCTCATGTGAAAGGATATACTAGTTTCAAGGAACTTGCCAATAAAAATTCTTTTGAATTCAAGTATAACAGTCACAGGACCAAGGCAGAATTTTTAGGTTGTCTGTCCTCGTTAACATTTATCCTCTCATTATGTCACCTCATATACAAAAAAAAGTCTTTGTTCGTTGTCTCATGCAGCAGTGTTTAAAATGTAAGACTCTGTTTTTTGGCAAATAACTTTGGTGTATAATTTTTTAAATGCTTGGAACATCGCAAGGCTAATGAATATTGAGGGCAGAATTCTGGACAAAAATCATGTGCCACTATACTGAAGCAGACTGATTCCTGGACATGCTTCACTAAGACTACTGTGTGAGAGAACCCTTGTGTATTTGTGAACCGTTATTGGTTACATTTGATTACAGAAGGGGGATTTACATTTGGGAACGTTGATATAAATAGAAGTGATTAAATATGAGTTTGATAAAACTGAATGCTGTAGGTGATAACATTGATGCAATAAATATTAGTATTGCAACAGCAGAATACATTGAAAGCATAATTTTGCCACAGTGTGCTTTTTTATTCATCACATGATTATGGCTGCGATTGCAAGGACTGTGTAAAGTACAAACAGAAAATGTTGGAAATGCACCTAAAAGAGAAAAATAGATGAATATTTTGTTTGGGGTGCTCACTCAGATTGTTGGCCTTTTTCTTTTCCTGATCAACCTACTGTCCATTTCCAGCATTTTCTATTTTCATTCATATTTCCAGTATTTGCATTTTTTCTTTTTATCTCACTTGTTTGAATTGATTACAGAAAGCTTCTGATCTTTATTGTGTTCATTGATAATTATTTGACATGTTTTGATATGCCTGCATTAGAAATTAGCAGTTTTGAGAGAAACATTCATGGGTTTTATCTTGAGTTAAACAATACAGCTCATAATATAATGGATTTATTCTTCTCCCCAACTTAAAATGCAAGACACTGAATTGTAACAAACAATATGTGTTCTTTCTTAAAATGCTAAACTCACCCTTAAAGTAACATTGAAAAGATATCAATGTGGGTTTTCTTCTGTGTAGATTATGCTGATGTTGAGGTGAAACTGAACATTGTCAGTGGAGGAAAAACAATACCTTTTACAAGGACCAACTATTCATTTTATGACTGTAATGCTGCCATGACATTGTTTCCAAATACTCCGTAAGTATTTTTTCTTCTAGTAAGTAATTGACAGAGCTAGTTAAGACATCTATGTTTAAATATAGACCTTCTTAAGGTGTGCATTGATTTTTTTCAAAATGTCAACGTAAGGTATTAAAAGACCCAAAATGAAAATGAGCTAAAAAGAAGCAAGTGCAAGCATTTTATAATATTAGAAATCAAGAAGTTATTCTATGTGCAGAAGTACTTTCCACGATTAGTGCACTTATGCATTTAGTAACCGAGTCACTACTTTGTAGCTGTAGGACCATGTAAACAAAAGAGCAACTAAGCACTGTCCTAAACTGAAGAAAGACTACACAAGCTCATATGAAAATATAGGAACAGGTTAGGTAAGCCATTCAGCCTGTTCTGCCGTTCTTATTTCTTACCTTTTACCTACCCACTAATGTCTTTTTAAATTAACAAACAAGAGGAGTAAAGGATGCAAGAATGTAGGTAATGCACTAATTGGAAAGGGAATGGACAGTGGCAAGAAAGTGGGAGGCTTGGAGGTGAAAGGTACCACAAAGTAGAGGCACTGGATAGTTGGACAAAGTCCTCAGCCCACAACATTCGCAGTAACTACTTGGCAGTAATGGTAGTGACTCAGTGCTAGAAAGAGGAAGTGGTTGAGCTCAGGGAGTCATGGTAGAGGGCACTGGCCAAGATTGGAGTGCTAAAACTGTGGTGCAATGCATATATATCTTGTGGATCGAGAAACCAAGGAACCAGCAAGGAATAATGAGTTAGTGTGATGGCAGGAGCAGGCTAGGGAACAAATGTTGCCCAAGGGCCAAAAGATAGGAGATGACTCCATGTTATCACTGGTTGCATTGAGGTAAGGATTTTTTTTTAATTTGTGGGCATTGCTGGCATCGCCAGCATTTATTCCCCATTCGTTACTGCCCTTGCGAAGATGGTGGTGTGTCACCTTCGTGTACACAAATGAGTGGCTTGGTCGGCCATTTCAGGGGGCACTTAAGAGTCAACCACATTGCTGTGGGTCTGGAGTTGCATATAAGGCAGACAGGGTAAGGATGGCAGATTTCCTTCCCTAAAGGGCATTAGTGAACCAGCTTGGTTTTTATGACAATCCAGTCGTTACATGGTCATTTCCCAGCTGTTGTACTTGCTTAAAACCTATTACATCTCTAAACTTTGTAGTTTTGATGAAAGGCCTTGAAACTTTAACTCTGTTTCTCACTCCACTGATGCTGCCTGAACTGCTGAGTATTTCCAGCATTTTCTCTTTTTATTTCAGATTTCCAGCATCCACAGTATTTTTTTTTATATAGGTGTTCCTCATTTAATTTTGGACTCAAAAGCTTCAGATTAAGAAACAATTATGTGAACCAGGGACTTAATAGCTATTGCAGTTTAAAATTTGATATATATGTGCATGCATTTACTATTTAGATGTGACTCCTGTGTAAGGAGCAAGTGGACCTGTTACTGGGATATTTCAGAACACCGTTGCAAAGATGGTAGTGGGCAAGAAGATCAGTCAAATATTGTTCAAAGTAAAATGGTAAGATTTTCTTTTTTGTCTTAACTGGTGTGAAGCTAGATGAAAACAAGTAACATCAATCTTGCTTTTCAATCAAGGTAACAGTTGCAAAGGCTGCAATGTTGAAGTACAGTCAAACCACTGATGATTTTGGATATATAGAGAAAAATATTCAAAATTCCTGTTGAACTACCATGCAGCAGAACTGAATCATCCTGTTGTGGTGAAATTAAACTGTGTGTACAGTGAATGCCCAGTGTTAATCTGTCATTGTTTTAGCCCCTAAGGAACTAGTAACTTGGTAGTACTGAAATTCTAAGTCCAAATAGATCTGTATCTTATTGTGACCTAAAATGGCCCAGATATTTAATTCAAGGACTCTGTTGAGGCTGGCAGTTTATTGCGATTGAATATTTCTTTTGTTTTTTCATCAAATTCAGTAATTCCTAATGAGCAGGTTACTGATGTAGTTGAAGTTGTGTGGCAAAAAAAATGTAAATGTTGTGTTAGAAAAAAAATGAGGAAAACGGATTTCATTGTATTGCAGCTTGGAAATGCCTGGCATGTGGGAAACTTCATGCACACTAAGTACTTTGTATATCTATAATATATTAAAAGTATATCCGTGTGCACTTCCTATTAACATTCCATTCTAAGTTCATGCATCCACATTTATAATGGAAACTGTAAATTAGACACGTTGGGCTGGATTTAAAAGGCTCTCTGACATCAGGAATGGTGGCGGGGGACAGGGAATGAAGATAGCAACAGAGGAGGCCCGCCACCAACCCCAACGCCAGCAGGCCCCGTACCAATGTTGGCGCTGGCGAGGCCTCATAGCAGCTGCCATGCCGTTCAGCGACGGGGCCACCGTTTCCATATTTAAATTAATTTACCTACCTGACTTAATGAGGGTCCCGTCACCACCTTATTCCCCACTCCGATCTTCATTTCGGTGGCCGACACCTGTGGGGATTCGTGGGTATTCCTGGGGGCAGGGCAGGAATTATGTGTTAAGCTATTGAGAGGTTGGGAGAAGGCATGGAAATATTTTTTCATTTTCTATAAATTTAATGGTGTCTTTAAAAGTTCAAATGATCAGTTAGGGCTGTAAGCTCTTTAAAAATGGCGCTGGTGCCTGTGCATTGGCACCGGACGCTGTTGCTGAGGTTGGCTTTCCTGCCCCCTCCATGCCATGGCGGGGGGGGGGTGGTTGGGGAGGGGGGGTGCGGGGCTGCCCCTGCCATGGTAATGAGCCGCCATGTTTGGAATCGCGGCAGCTCTGCGATGTGGGCACCGTGCATGCGGGCCACAAATTTTCCCACCCTCTGCCTATTTTGGCGTCAGGCTTTTAAAATGCCTCCAGCAGAGGCGCTGCAGTGCCACCACTGGCTTTGGCGGGGTGTGTATTTACAAAATGATGAGTTCACACAGGCAGTTTCCGTTTTAAATGTAGGTGTAGCAATATATAATACAAAAATAAGCAAAGCTTCTGTGTCTTTAAAATGGGAATGAATTATATCTGTGTGCCTTGATCCAATTATTCCCTGCCTTGAAACCCTACTTCATCAAAATCACGTTTTGTTTTGATAGTCCATATTTAATGCCCTGGGAGATTGACTCGTGTCTAAACTATTTTTTATGACACCAAGTAAAGTATTTACGTCTTTCTGACTTTATTTCAAAAATTATTCCAACGGCAATTTCATAGAACTAAAAAATATATATATATTTTTTAGTTGTCTGTCTTCTCTTTCTCATCTGAAGGTTGGGTGAAATTTCATGGGAGCTGGCAGTCTACTGGTACCTTGTCCAAGTTATCATTCTTTATCTGTGAGCCCAGAAAGTAAGTGCTGATGGTTGATTTGACCTTGAGGAGCATCACAGCTGAGCCTGATTTCTGTCTTCGTGATGTTTTTGTGTACTTTCAATGGCAGCCATTGGATAGGAATCAAAACCCTGATTGACTTTTTTTTTATATGATTCATTTAAGGGATGAGGGCATTACAGGTAAGGCCAGCAATTAATATCCATCCCTAAATGCCCTCAAGAAGGTGATGATAAGCTGCCTTTTAGAACCGTTGCAGAACATGTGGTGAAAGTAATTCACAATGCTGTTCGGTAGTGAGTTCCAGGATTTTGACCCAGCGACAGTGAAGGAATAGCGCTATATTTCCAAGTCAGAATGGTGTGTGACTTGGAGGGGAACTTGCAGGTGGTCGTGTTCCCATGTGTTTGTTGCCCTTGTCCATCTAGGTGGAAGAGGTCGCGGGTTTGGAAGTTGCTGTCGCAGGAGTTGCTGAAGTGCATCATGTAGATGGTACACACTGCTGCCACTGTGCCAGTGGTGGAGGGAGTAAATGTTTAAGGTGGTAGATGGGGTGCCAATCAATTGGGCTGCTTTGTCCTGGATGGTGTCAAGCTTCTTGAGTGTTGTTGGAGCTGCATCCATCCAGGCAAGTGGCGAGTATTCCATCACACTCCTGACTTGTGCCTTGTAGATGGTGGACAGGCTTTGGGGAGTGAGGAGGTAACTCACTTGCTGCAGAATACCCAGCTTCTGATCTGCTCTTGTAGCCACAGTGTTTATGTAGTTGATCTAGTTAAGTTTCTGGTCAATGTGACCCCCAGGATGTTGGTGGATTCGACAATGGTAATGTCATTGTGTGGAGGTGGTTAGACTCTCATTGGCAATGGCACTTGTATGGCAGCCCAAGCCTGAATGTTGTCCAGGTCTTGCTGCATGCAGGCATGGATTGCTTCATTATCTGAGGAGTTGTGAACAGAACTGAACACTCTGCCACCATTGACAAACATCTCCATTTTTGATCTTATGTTAGAAGGAAGGATGAAGCAGCTGAAGATGGTTGGGCCTTGGAAATTGCTCTTCCCATAGTGTAGAAAAACTGTAGCAACTCCCACCACTGGCAGCTAATGGTAGATAATTTAGCATGGACCAGGGTTTAAAGTATAGAACCTCCTAGGATGCATGGCAGTTAATTTATGAACTGAGCCATTGAGGCAGTAATGTTGATCTAAAACATTAAATGCAGATGATACTTGTGCACACAGGGTCCAGTGAGCATGCTTTGTGTTAGACACGTTTTAATCTGGTGGTATGTTTTTAATGGGGAATGAAACTGAGGCCTAGTTAGCTTCATTTAGATTTTGCAACTTGCTGGCATCCTTACATTTTAATCTCCCTACGGAAACCAAAAGACCACGCACTCCATTTCATTGAAAAAAATCATGTACTAATGACTATTTATTGACCTCAAGATCAAACTTAAGGTTAAACTTTGAGCATACAAGCAATAAATAGATGTAATCAGGGTCTTCAAATTGGCTACTAAGTCTGCATAACTGGCTGCTTCAAAAGCAATTTTTGCTCAAAAATAATTCTGTTTATGAAGCACTTTGGGATGTCCTGAGGACATGACAATGCGCTGTTGTCCTATTTTTGGATTTTTTGACTTCTGAAAGAAGAGCTACATTTCGAAGTAGTACTTTGGATCCTCTTTTACAAAGACCTTGCGCCAGTCTCCCTGGATGTGCCCACACTCTTTAAGGTAGACTGCAGAGTGTTGATGCCATGTGAGATAACACGCACTTCGTGGAAGCAGGCCAATACCTGGTAAAGCTGCTTGTGAAAGCTGAGCAGTTTTTTTTCTATAACTGGACTCCGAAAGCTGAACCTGAAAGGTCACTTCTGTCCTGTTCAGCAGAGCTGTGAGAAATCTCCTGGACTGTATCTGCCACCAGTACCTGTTGCTGTTTGTTAGTGCTGGCTGCTTCATTACTTGCAGACCCCTACAGCTTACTGTCTAGTCCAGATGCCGAAAAGGACCTAGAGTGAAATTGGACAAGGGTTAGGATGGCACTGGGAAGCTGGACATTAGGAGTTGACAGTTTTCAGAATGCAGTTCGAAGTTGTAACGTTTGCTGAATATTTGCTGCAGTGAATGAAGGAGTTTGTAGACATCTTGCTCAGTCAGCCAGCCTCACCTTCCCTAATTATAATTGCATTTTTTTCTTCAGCTATTAACATAAGGGCTTCCTGCTCTGTTTTGGCGAGGTCTATTCTAGCACCCCGCCCTGATCCCCAACCCTGGGCTTGCTTTTTCCCCTGGCATTATGTTTTACCTTGTGGAAAAAGCGGATGAAGATTAGTGGGTGGTTCTTGAAAAGGTAAATGGAGCTGAGTGGGGCTTGTGCACACAGGGCTGGGAACCAGAGACGAAGCAAGATGACATGAGGATGGAGGTGTGAAGAATGTAAAGTGAAGAAGGGGCCCTGGAAGAAGTTGCTGATTATACAAGCTTTAGGATGTGAGAAGAGAATGTGTACGTAGAGATCAAAGGAAGAAATGTGTGTGTTTGGAATGGCAAAGGAGAGGTCTTGCTGAGTGTAATTGATTGCTCAAGGATGTGATGAAGGGGAGGGAACTGTTGAGATTGCTGGAAAAGTGGGTAAAAGAAATTTTGGGCAGTCCGTCAATTATATTGAAACAACAACTTGAAATTATTTTGCTCCTTTAATATTGTAAAATATCCTCAGATACTTCTGAGGAACGTTATCAAATAAATAAAATTTGACAGGAGATATTCGGGCAGCTGACCAAAAGCTTGGCCCAAGAGCTAGGTTTTAAGGAGCATCTTAAAGGAATAAAGAGAAGAGAGTCTGGGAGGTTTAGGGAGGGAATTCAAGAGCTTTAGGGCCTTTGCAGTTGAAGGCATGGTCACTGATGGTGGAGCGATTAAAATTGTAGATGCTCAAGAGGCCAGAATTGGAGGGATCTTAGAGTGTTGTAAGACTAGAGGAGGGATTTGAAAACAAGAATGAGAGTTGTAAAATCAAGAGTTTCTTAACTGGGAGCCAGTATGGGTATGTGAGCACAAGAATAATGGATGAACGGGACTTAGTACAAATTAGGACATGGACAGCAGGGTTTTGGATAACCTCAAATTTACAGAGGATAGAACATGGGAGGCTGACCAAAAGTGTGTTGGAATAATCTAGTCTACAGGTAACATAGGCATGGACGATGGTTTCAGCAGCAGATGAACTGAGACAGGGTGAAATCAGGTGATGATATGCTGGTGGAAATAGGTGGTCTTAGTCATGGTACTGATGTGTGATTGGAAGCTCATTTGGGGTCAAATATGACACCCAGATTGCAAACAGATGGTTGCCAGGGAGAGAATAAGGCTCAGGAGTTAAAATCATCCAAGCCTCACGCTGATGATTTTAGGGGCTTGCCAGACATTATGGCCGGAATTTTATGCTTGCCCCCGCCGCCCCCACCACAGGCTGGTTGGGGGGTGTTGTAAAATGGAATGGGAGGCGGGGCAGGGCCTTTTCTGCTGCTTTCCCGCACCTGCTGCAATTTTACAAGGGGCAGCAGTGGTGAGAAATGGCCCACCCACCCGAAGCCAATCAAGCCCTTTGGTGGCCAATTAACTGCCACTTGAGGGCATCCTCCCACCACCGCTGGTATTTTATTGAAACCTGGTGGTCTCCTGGTCCGATTGTCCCCGGCAAGGCCCCAGAGACGCCTTTTCTCCGGGCTGACATCCATGATCCTGCTGTGGCTGGGTGCAGTCCCAGCTAAAGCGTGGCTACCCGACCTGAACCCGACCAGACCTGACGACACGTGCCGGGGTCAGGTCTCTCTTCCGGGTTCAGCATTCGGGCTTGGGTCGGGTCGGGCTGGACGTGGACAGTGCTGCCTTTGCTCCAGGAAGTAATCTTCAAATGAACATTCAGGATGTCAAGGCGGGAAGCATGCAGTGCGGACTCCGCACTCTGCAATAAAATCTGGCTACCCGACCAAACCCGACTACATGAAACATAGAAACATAGAAAATAGGAGCAGGAGTAGGCCATTCGGCCCTTCAAGTCTGCTCCGCCATTCATTATGATCATGGCTGATCATCCAACTCAGTAACCTGTTCTGGGTCAGGCATTTATAAAAAACTAATGGATTCGAGCCCGGGTCGGGTTCGGGTTGGCTGTTGTCGGGTCGGGCCCAGGTTGGGTTTTAATTTTATACCCGAGCCAGGCTTCAGTCCCAGCAGTGGCGCTGCTAGCATGCTGATTGGCCAGAAGCTCCATTAGGTGAGGCTTCCTGTCTCAGTAGGGCAGACGTCCCGCTAGTGGCCAATTAAGGGCCTGGGGTTCGTAAAATCCTGGTATGGCTCCCCAACGGAGGTGGGTTCATCCCTGACCTTTTGGCTAGTGGGTTGCGCCTCCTGCCCAAAGTAAAATTCCGGCCAGTCTCTCACCCTGAATTAAAATCTGGGTGTATTGTTACATTCCCCTGATCTTTGCTATTAAATAAGGATCCATTTTCGGATCCCAGAAATGTCAATGACAGACCCTAAATTTTGTGATAGTTACATGAGTTTAAATTTGTTATTTTATTGGTCAACACATTATCAAAAAGCCTACTGAATACTGGGGTACATCATGAGGCCATTTGTTGTTATAAGTCAAATGAGTTATTAAAATCATGACCTCCGGTTATCCCAAAGCACTTTACAGACAGTTAAGTACTTTTTGAAGTGTAGTCACTCTTGTAATGTAGGAAACATGTCAGTAAATGATGGCCTTGCCATCAAAGCCCGTGAACGAGTAAGAAAGCAAAGTTAATTTGTGCACAGCAAGCTCCCACAGAAAGCTATGTGATATGTTTTAGTGATATTGTTTGAATATGTTGGACAAGTATTGATCAGGACATCAAAGGTGAAGTTTCGTTCTCTTTGAAATAGTGCAGTGGGATGTTCTGCATCATCCTGAGACAGCAAAGGGGGACTCAGTTTAATGTCTCCTCCAAAAGATGACACTTGCTCAGTACTGGGGACTGGTGTGCCAGCCTAGATTAAGGGCTGAAGTCTCTCAAGTGGGACTTGCACCCATAGCCTTCTGACTCAGAAGCAAGTGTGCTACCACTGAGCTATAGTTGAGATTAATGAGGGTACATTTAAAATACTATGTGCAATTTCATACTCAGCCAGTTCAAAGCAAATCTAAGAAAAATTATTTTTCCAAAGGGCTATCTGGAAATCATTGCCCCAAAAGAGCATTTATGTTGAATCATTTGAGAAGTTTTAAGGGGACATGAATACTTAGGACGAAAAGATTAATAAACTTCAAATGAGACTGTTGAGAAGAAATTATTCTTTCCTCTCACGAGTGGATTTGTAAAAGGCTTTCCATCAAAAGGCCACATTAATAATGCAAGAATAGAGATTGAAGTTATAGGGCTGTGAATAAACACAAATGATGGCAGGCATGGATATGATGGGCTGAAGGGCCTGTTTCTGTGCTGTATAACTCTTTGATTCTATAACTCTATGATTTTATGATCAAATACTCCATGGAGTACAATTGTATTTGATTAATGGCAAAGTCACCTTTAAAGAGAAACTGTAGATAGATATTATGGAGTTTTTTGTGACTATCTTTGTTGGTGGGAAGAAATCTTAAACTTTGCTTCCGGTGATTATTTCCCTTCTTGATATGGTAGATTTTACATGGTCTGTGGAAGCAGGAATGGGACATGACTTCTTCTTACTCAGTATTTCTTATTTTCTTATCACTTAATCTAAATGAAGCTTGGTGCAGGGTCAGTTTTATTCCATTCAAAAGCAATTAATAGTTGAGAATCTTCTGAGTAAATAATGCTGAAGGGGAGATTTTTAATTTGCTTGATATAAAACTGTGTTTATATAGTGCATCTCAATTTGTTCTGTTTGTTTCTAGACTCAAGACTGTCCACGATTTGAATATCCATCACCGCTGTTAATTCCAGTGGATGTAAAAGCTAATATTACATTCCATGGGAAGAATTTAACTTTCTATCGGGTAAGTGCAAGAAGAAATTTTTTTTGTTCATAAAATGAAAAACAGGCTCTTTAATTTTCCTATTTTTTGCCTCACACAGAACAAGAAGTTCAAACTGGTAATTGATGACAATTTCATGAAAAAGACTCTTGGTGTGCAAAGGAATCCATCAGATATGTTTTTAAGTGACAACTTTCTGGTTAGTAATTCAAATGAACACAAATCTTCGTTCTTACTGTTAGGTGGTATTCTGTACTTCAAAAAGCTCACAGGCTGGTCCTCATGATATTAAGAAGCCAGCAACCCCTGAACTCCTAAAGGAAGTAGCCTTGGAAATAATGGATGCATTGGTGATCATCTTCCAAAATTCAATATACTCTGGAGCAGTTCCTACAGATTGGAGGGTGACAAATGTAACCCCACTGTTTAAAAAAGGAGGGAGAGAAAAAACAGGGACCTACGGACCAGTGAGCCTTACATTAGTAGTGGGGAAAATGCGAGAGTCTATTATAAAGGATGTGATAGCAGAACACCTAGAAAGCATAAACGGGATTGGGCAAAGTCAGCTTGGGTTTACGAAAGGGAAGTCATGCTCAACAAATCTAGAGTTTTTTGAGGATGTTGCTAGTAGAACAGATAAGGGAGAACCATTGGATGTGGTGTATTTGGATAATCAGAAAGCTTTTGATAAGGTCCCACATAAGAGGTTAGTGTGCAAAATTAAAACACATGGGATTGGGCGTAATATACTGGCATGGATTGAGAATTGGTTGACAGACAGGAAACAGAGAGTAGGAATAAATGGGTCTTTTTCCAGGTGGCAGGCAGTGACTAGGGATCAGTGCTTGGGCCCTAGCTGTTCACAATATATATTAATGACTTGGGTGAGGGAACTAAATGTAACATTTCCAAGTTTGCAGACGACACAAAGCTGGGGGGGAATGTGAGCTGTGAGGAGGATGCAAAGAGGCTCTAGTGTGATTTGGACAAGTTGGGTGAGTGGGCAAATGCATGGCAGATGCAATATAACGTGGATAAATGTGAGGTTATCCACTTTGGTTGTAAAAACAGAAAGGCAGATTATTATCTGAATGGTCATACATTGGGAAAGGGGGAGGTGCAACGAGACCTGGGTGTCCTTGTACACCAATCGCTGAAAGCAAGCATTTAGGTGCAGCCAGCAGTTAGGAAGGCAAATGGTATGTTGGCCTTCATTGCAATAGGATTTGAGTACAGGAGCAAGGATGTCTTGCTGCATTTATACAGGGCCTTGGTGAGACCACATCTGGAGTATTGTGTGCAGCTTTGCTCTGCTTATCTGAGGAAGGATGTTCTTGCCTTGGAGAGAGTGCAAAAAAGATTTACTAGGCTGATTCCTGGGTTGACAGGATTGATGTATGAGGAGAAATTGGGTTAACTAGGCCTATATTCACTAGAGTTTAGAAGAATGAGGGGATCTCATAGAATCCTATAAAATTCTAACCAGACTAGACAGGCTAGATGCAGGGAGGATGCTCCCGATGGCTGGGGAGTCCAGAACCAGGGGTCACAGTCTTAGGATACGGGGTATGCCATTTAGAACCAAGATGAGGAGAAATCTCTTCACTCAGAGGGTGGTGAACCTGTGGAATTCTCTACCACAGAAGGCAGTGGAGGCCAAGTCATTAAATAGATTCAAGAAGGAGATAGATATATTAATGCCAAAGGGATCAGGGCTATGGGGAAAAAGCAGGAACAGGGTACTGAATTAGACGATCAGCCATGATCTTTTTTGAACGGTGGAGCAGGGCCGAATGGCCCACTCCTGCTCCTATTTTCTATACCTATGTTTCAGCATTTTGTGAAGTCATGCTCACCACAAATAATTGATTCCTATGTATTTATTATTAAATCCATATAATAAGCATTTATAGAATTAATTATCTGCTTTCCCCTTTTGAAGACCATACAGTAGACAATACTGGTCAGGATATTTATTGATGTTTCTATTAACAGCAAATCACTTACGTGACTCAATAGTTAGAAGTAGATAGAGTGTCATCGACACAGAAGTATTTATCCTCGCTTCCAACTCATAAGTTTCATTTTTTAAAAACATTTAGTTACAATGTAACATATATAAGGGGAACATGCCATTGATACAGAGGGGGGGGGGGAGGTTACTTGGTAACCTAAATATCTAAAGATTTTGTAATACAGGGGGAGAAATTGGTTACTGTCACTTCTGTGTTTGGGATATAAAAGCTGCATGGTGGAGAGCCAATTTGTAGTCGCAAAGCCGCTCGCCTGATTTCTCTCCCCCAAACGTGCGCCAGCGGCCGAAGTCCGAGTGCCCAGGGCAGTCATTGAAATTGGGCATTAGGTCCCTAGAATATTCCAACTCTCTGGCCTGTTTTAGGACTGCCCTGTCCCTTTTGGCAGAATTGGCGCAGAGCATGCACCACAGAGGTTTTTATGGGAGTACCAATGGTCCTTAAAGGGACCGTGGGTGACTACCCAAGAAAAAGTTTTTGTTTCTTTTGTTTACCTTTTATGTGGTGACAGGAGGAGCAGGCATGCTTTTCTTTCTTCCACAGCAGTACTTTGGGCCACAGCTAACCCTTCCTTTTCACCCCGCACGCTCTGTCAAGGCTTTAGATAGGGTGCAAGACCAATTTCTCAACCACACGCTCCACACTAAGTTTGTTTTCCACATGCTGACATTTTTGATTTTTGTCCAGGTGGCAGAACCAGCACCACACCATAAGAAATTACTGTACATGTAGTGACATAACACTGAAGGATATGAATTCCTCTGCTTTTTTTTTACATTTGATTAATGTATTCAGGTAAAACATCACATAGATTAATTTCTTCCCTTGAGTGGCATTGATTTGTGACGCTCGATGATCCTTTTGTAGACAGTCATATTTAATATCCGCATCATACACATAATCCTTCCAGGCAGCAGAGGGATAGATTATTAATTTTTGAAGAACTGTCTGGTTGCAGTAAAGAAACATTTGCTTTAGCTGTAGTGGTTTGGAAAGCTGCCCACTACAGTGCAATTGAGTTACTTAAGTATTTAATTTTTTATATTGATACTGGAAATTTGTTCCTTTTAAGCATTGTATGTGAAATACATCCCTCGTTCTGAGTATTTTATTTTAAGGGGAATGGACAACCTGCAGTGTTGGTGATTTGATTTATTTAGTAAGCCTGCAATTACTGAGCTGATTAAACTCAAACTTTGTTTTCTAAATTTAGGAAGCCCTTGAGATGCTCCCTTTGCGTCACTGACCACTTCAAGGCAACACAAAATGACATTACATTCTGAGGTGACTGCAGATCTCCTGCAGGAGACTGGTTCACAGTTCTTCAGCTTAGCACTACATATAGTCCAACTCCAATCAAGGGGGTCCTGGACACTTTATAAACTTGCACAAATGTTTCTAAAGTATGGAGACTTCTGCACTCTGTGCCTTTAAAATATACTGGTTGGGTGAGGAGCTTTTCACATGTGATTGTAACACAGGATCAGCCACTTTGATGTCCCAGTACAAATGTAGCTACTGTGTGCGAGTGTGTGCATTTGTTTCCCTTCCTCTTACCCCACCCCTTTCAATTCCACACTGGAAACAGAGGGTGAATCAAAACAACCTACATTTGTCACTGGAGGGGATTTCATTGATCAAATTAACAATTAAACAAACTGATTCCTAGAGCATACTAACCTGTTCAATTCAAATTAGTACATCTCTCCTTCATAGAATCCACAACTGCTAAGGGAGCTGGAATTACTGAATCTTAGCTATACGTCTGGGGTTGCAGTTAATCGGTTTGATTACATGAAAAGTATTTAAAACTAGATGCAATTCACTTTTGTATAAAATGCTTTTTCAGCTTCCTTGTGATCAAAATGAAACCTGTATCCTTCATTTCTCCGTACAAGTAGAAACAAAGACAATAGACAGCAGATTAGATGGTAAGTGAAAATTTTTTGTAAGTAATCAGAAACAAACTGGAGAGTGGTGGGTTGGTGGGGCAAGAAAAGCTAAATTCAAGAGCAAAGGGGGAATTTGAAAATAAATTATTAAGAGGTATCAGTACTTAAGCTCAACTTGCTTCTGAAAATTACTCCTTCTGACAATTTAATTCCCCCCCCCCCCCACTCACTTAGTCATAGAGAGATACGGCCCTTCGGCCCACCGAGTCTCTGTCGACCAACAACCACCCATTGATACTAATCCTACGTTAATCCCATATTCCCTATCACATCCCCGCCATTCTCCTACCACCTACCTACACTAGGGGCAATTTACAATGGCCAATTTACCTATCAACCTGCAAGTCTTTGGCTGTGGGAGGAAACCAGAGCACCTGGCGGAAACCCACGCAGTCACAGGGAGAACTTGTAAACTCCGCACAGGCAGTACCCAGAACTGAACCCCGGTCGCTGGAGCTGTGTGGCTGTAGTGCTAACCACTGTGCCACCCACTTCTCTTCTGAAAAAAGTGGCTGCTTGTTAGGGTTTAGTTCCAAGGCTGTAAGGTACCCTCCAGTGGCTATTCATCTTTACGCATCACAATTGAACCCAGTCCCATTTGCTTTTGATGTATGTGCACCCACAATTCTAGCAGGTGTCTCTAGGAACCCTAGTTGATTTTTTTTTTCATTCCTAACTCAGGACCACTGAGACTAATGGTAACACCATTACTGCTGACCTGGTTTAGAATAGCTAACTCAGAATAGCCTGGTGATATTATCTGGGAAGGTCCCAAGATTCAATGATACCTATTCAAAGACTGCAAAATTTGCAAACAGTTTTAGTATTTAAAAATTGCTTTCAAATATTTTAATAAACCTGCTCACTAAGTTGTATGTGCAGACATGACCATTATGGGAATTCTACGGTGAGTAACTCACCTCCTCACTCCCAAAAGCCTGTTAATCATCTACAAGGCACAAGCCAGGAATGAGATTGAATACTCCCCCACTTGACTGGAGGAGTGGAGTTCCAACAACTCAAAAAACTCGACACAAACCAGGACAAAGCACCCTATCCTCCAACTTAAACATTCACTCCCTCCCTCCATCACCGGCGTACCATGGCTGCAGTGTGCACCATCTACAATATGCACAGCAGCAACTCGCCAAGGCTCCTTTGACAGCACCTTCCAAACTCGTGGCCTCTGTCACCTAGAAGAACAAGGGCAGGGGGCATGTGGGAACACCACCACCTCCAAGTCACGCATAATCCTAACTTGGAAATATATCACTATTCCTTCATCATTACTGGATCAAAATCCTGGAACTCCCTCCCTAACAGCACTGTGGAAGTACCTACACCATACGAGCTGCAATGATTCAAGAAAATGGCTTACCTAACCACCTTGAGGACAATTAGGGATGCACAATAAATGCTGGGCTTACCAGCAACGCCCACATCCCATGAATTAATAACAAAAAAAATTCCAGGTACATGACAATTATATGGTAGGTCTTTTTTTAAAAAAAACTTCCAGTAATTCTGCAGACATCATAATGGCTAATGTACCTGAGCTTGACGATCCTCTGTTATAATAGAAAACAGGACATTTTGGGAGGATAAAACCATGTTACTTTGTACTTTTAGTCAGCTTCATGTCCCTAATCAGGCCCACTAGATAACTATTAAAGTAACTGATGTAAGGCACCCTAGTGTTACAGCAATAGCTTGGTAGGGCTGTCATTTAGAATATGGGCTTTATTTCACATTGATCACACATAAATTGTATTCTCTGCATTCAGTTCAGTGCCTTGCCGTTCGGCATTTTGGACTGCAGGCATGGCAAAATGAGATCCTGCTTGTGATCACTATCCCTGCTGGAAACGTGCGTGTGTTGATCTTGATTGGAGACAATATTAGGTGAATTGAGATACCTCTTCAGCCACATAATCTACCAACATTATTCTGTCCCCACACTTATTCTGCTCATTGTGAAGGATAGCTACTTGTGTAAGGTGGTGGTTGGGGGAGAGACTTTAAGGAAATGTGATGTGTGTAACTCTTGATTCACTGATTTGCTGTGCCTTCAGTAATCCCTCTTACTCTAAATGTCTGTACTATTTGAATTATTTTTTCCAGAATAGCTTGCTTGCTTAGGTACTAAAATGATTTATGGTTATAATACAAAAATGCACATTTTTTTTACTCAAGTGATTCTCTACAATTGTGGATACAGCAACAAGGACTGCAGTCTGTGCCTCACTGCTGAGCAAAAATATCACTGCGTTTGGTGCAATAGCCTCAAAAAATGTGTTTTTAAAGAACTTTGTGATGATGCTATTAATACTACAGATATGTGTCCAGACCCAACTATTTCGCAGGTGAGTAAGATGTTTATTTCCCTGATATTGAAAATGTCTTGAGAAATTATGATGGTCAGTTTAGATTCCTATGGGAAATACTGTGACATTTTGTGTGTAGTCACTCATTTACATTGAAAAGTGGGTCCAAACCCAGATGTACATTTTGTGTAACAATTTTGGCACATTTAGTAGATAAATCAATTTACAAAAAGACCACAGCCATTGAAGAAAAACGCTCTTCTACTTTTCTTTTTTAAAAAAAAAAAGCCTGGATATGTTTTAATAAAATATATGATCCTTATTTTGAACTGTCTGAACATAGTTTTATATATATCAGTTTTTAATGTAAGGCAAAACTCCACATACAAAATTAACCCATTTAATTCCTGTTATTCAGCTGGATCCAATAAATGGGCCCCTCGAGGGAGGAATTCTTCTGACCATCAAGGGCTCAAACCTTGGAAAATCACCTGATGATATCAGAGAGATCAAAGTTGGAGATGCTGTTTGTAAACAAATCAAAGAACAATATTCCACCTCTGTCAGGTACACCAGAAGACATTTTGTACGATGAGCGACTTCTGAATAAAGTACCACATAACAAAATCAATAGGTTAACACTATGCAAAAGCAAAATACTGTGGAGCTGGAAATCTGAGATAAAAGCAGAAAATGCTGGGCATGTTCAGGTCTGGCAGCTTCTGTGGAGAGAGAAACAGAGTTAACGTTTCAGGTCTGTGACTTCATCAGAACACAAATGACAGGTCATCGACGTGAAACATTAACTCTGTTTCTCTCACCACAGGTGCTGCCAGATCTGCTGAGTATTTCTAGCATTTTCTGTTTTTATTTCAGGTTAACACTGATTTAGTTAGAAAGTACGACATTGCTTTGCGGACCCCATTATGTTGTTGAAAGTGAGCCTATAACAGCCTGTTATTATTGTGTTCTCATTGACCAGCAATTGTCAGCAGCATGTTTTTGCTTGTCTAGCTAAATAAGGCTCTGCTAGGTTGGGTAGAGATCTTTTGTAGTAATGTTCCAATTGCAAAGTTTTTGACTTGATTATAACTTAAGGGTGCAACTGGCATGATTAAATACACTTAATTCATCAATCCGTGCTGAGACCAAAGCATGTCTTTCTTTAATTGTGATGTCAGAGAATGTAGCAGTCATGTTTCTGATAACTGAAGTGGCATGGATGCACATCTGATCAATACTGGGACACAGATACCATACTGAAGGGATTGGCAGGAAAGATCAGATTAGTTTGTTCCGGTCCTTTTCTTTCTGATATCCATATAAGAGCAAAATTGCATGTTGGCAGTTTTTTGTTTCTGCTTTTGAAAAGGTTATATTGGCTCAATGGTGCATTATATTAACCCTATGTTGAGCTGCAGCAAAAATTTTCTTCTATGATGCTTGCCTACTCAATGCTGAAGTGTACCCAGTGCAATGCTGGAGTGATGCATTTGTAAGTGAAGTACCTGCATAAGAGATGCTAGTGTTTGAGCTAGGCCTTGACAAAACTTCACAGCACACTTGTGTCTGCAGAATGCTCTTTTAGACAGCATCATTACCTAGAACTCTGCTCTTTGTTTATATATGTGTGCATTATATATATATTTGGCCAAGTAATTATTACTTGTTTTACTGAGGTTGCTGGAGTGTGTACAAGGGCAGGACAAGTTTGTTGTTCATTGCTACCTGAGTAGATCTTCCAAGTAATTAATTTCTTTCCAAAATTTATCAGTGTCTGATTTGAGAGATGTTTATTCTAATGACTGTTCTCTTTAGATGAACCCATTTGTTATGCCACCTAAAATGCAAATTTTTCCTCCGAAATTGATCTAATTCAAATTCCTAAGGTTGTCAGGTTCAGTAGTACCTGCCAGATAATTCAAAATTGTGGCACCAGCATCAATAGTTTATACTGAAGTATTAAAAAGAACAAGAGAATAATTAAATTTATCATTAAGAACCAAAACTATATTTGGTCTGAAATGGGTAAGTGGGCATCGTAATTGAGATCAGTTTACATTACTTTATATTCTCTTCTATCAGTTCAGTGATTAGCTAAACATATTCTACATATCTGCACAAGTGTGACTGCCTAAGGATGTCTGTTAATAGTTTCGCAGAGGAACCTTATGTACCGACCCACAGACAGGCCAGCAGGTCAGGTCGTGTGATGCAGTATTGCTTTCGACTGCAATGGATGCATTGGGCAGTGTGGCCATTTTTTTGACCATGTTTCTGATAGAGTTGTCAAGTTTCAGCTGGTGGGTTGGCTCTTGTGTGCAGTACCTGGGTTATTGTGGGTAGGGGAGTGGCATCGATTTGCTGACCAGGACACAGAGAGGCTGCAAAGAGACAGGTTAAGTGAGTGGGCAACAAGATGGCAGATGAAGTATAATGTAGGGAAGTGTGAAGTTCTGCACTTTGCTCATAAGAATAGAAAAGCAGAATTTTTTTTTTAAAAAGATGTGAAACTTGTGTCGATGTTCAAAGATACTTGGGTGTGCTTATACTTGGGTGTGCTTGTATAAGGAACGCAGAAAGTTAACATGCAGATACAGCAAGTAATTAGGAAGGGAAATGACATGTTGGCCTTTATTGTAAGGGGATTAGAGTAGAAATAAGGAAGTATTACTACAGTTGTGTAGGGTTTTGGTGAGACCACATCTGGAGTGCTGTGTGCCGTTTTGGTCTCCACATTTAAGAAAGGATATACTTGCATTGGTGGCAGTACAGTGAATGTTCACTAGATTGGACCCTGGGTTGAGGGGGTTTTCCTATGATGAGAGACTAAGTAAATTGGGCATGTATTCTCTGGAGTTTAGAAAAATGAGAGCTGATCTCATTGATTCAAGATTCTGAAGGAGTTGGACAGGGTAGACACTGAGAGATTATTTTTGCTGGTTGGGGAATATAAAACATGGGGGCACAGTCTCAGGATAAAGGGCCAATCATTTAGAACTGAGATGAGGAGAAATTACTTCACTCAAAGGGTTGTGAATCTTTGGAATTCTCTACCCCAGAGGGTTGTGGATGCTCCATCGTTGAATACATTTAGGCTGGAGTAGACAGATTTTTGGTGTCTCAGGGAACCAAGGGATGTAGTGAGTGGGCAGGAAAGTGGAATTGAATTCAAAGATCAGCCATGATCGTTTTGAATAGTGGAGCAGGCTCGATGAGCCACATGGTCTACTGCTGCTCCTATTTCTTGTGTTCAGTGGCAGGAGCCCAAGAAGGGAACCAGATTTGGAGGAATTTCTCTTGATTAAGATTCAGCAAGTGCAATGAGTATGAGTTAGGCTACTTTCCATTGCACTTCAACTTACATTGGCATTGTGTAAGATCTGCCTGCCATCACTGCCTTGGGATGTGCCATGGGACTGCACTTGAAAGGAAGCACAAGACTTTGTGCTGATCCAAAGGAAGCACTACGAGAAGGACTGCAGGGCAATACCTTGGGCCTTGCTCGGCTGTATGCTTCATGATCTTCAAATTCTGCACTGAAGTTTTTTGATCTTTGGACGCGGTCAGAAAACGTGCAAGACTGTATCCTCCCCGCTAAAGCCTCTCTTGCAGAGGCTTCAAAGTTTAGGTGGAGGCGATGATTTTAGTTTGATTACAGTTAATCTGAATCTGAATATTTACTGCCACCACACAATTCAAGTTTAACCTATTGTGCTCTAATTTTCACGAAGTCTGTTGATGGTTTTAAGATTTTACTTCAATCTTTGTTTGCAGGGTTGTTTGTGAATTAAGTAGAGTTTCAGAATCCCAGAGTAACTCCGTTCGCATTGAGACAAAAAATGACAAAGTTGGTCTTTCAGAAAAGATGTTCACATACACTGTGAGTATCCATTTTCGACACAATTTTACCAGATTTCAAGTTCTATACAAATTTGCCAGCTGTGAATTTAACCTCAACAAAAATCAGCATTTTATCTATTATATTAAAAATAACAGACTTGTATATGCTGACTTTATAAAATATATTTTGGGAAGAAATAATATTTGGAAAGAATGGCAAATTCAATAAGTAGTTTAATAAAACCACGTAAAGTTTTATCTCATTACTTGTAGAAATAGTAAATGTATGTAGAGCTAACCTTTTTTTTTCAAAACTGACCAGGACCCCAGGCCTACTCATATTACTCCATTACAAGGGATATATGCTGGAGGAACTAGTCTAACAATCAAAGGAAAGAACTTAAACACTGGAAAGCAAGAGGATGTGAAAGTGATGCTGGGCGACATACCGTGCACCTTGTAAGCTGAACAAATCATTGTTATTGGGAGCTGACAGTAAAATAAAGCATTGTGACAATTCAAGCTGCATGTCATAAAGTCGTAGAGGTCACATGTTTACATCCGTGACTCACCATGCATGCTGCTGTAGGGAAGTCCCACTTTTGATCATTTGTAACAAACATTGGTCTGATTTGAACACACATGACAATCAACTATGTTTTCCTTCATTTTATTTTATTCTCCAATTTTCTTGCAGTTTTTCACCCTGTACTGAAGGCATTGGCAGTCTTGCTGAGATGTGGTTCCATGGGTATGGTCTCCCTCTGGTACCTCACTCAAGAAGCTATTCATCTATAAACTCTGAAATCAATGTGTCACGAGGCTATTTGTTTGTGGAGAGCATTACAGCCTAGCTTCATCCTGTATTAACCTGACACTCCATAGTTACTCTATAGCAGGGGACTGCATGTATACAGTTGGCTACCTCGCCCAAATCCCTTCCCTCACCCGGATACATTGGCCAGTTATAGTGCCTGTACCAGTGCCCTGGTTGCAATCAAACTTATGATATTCCTAATATTTACAAGTCAAATATAGCTCCAAAGTCATTAAGGATGCTCCAGAACTTCTGTTGTACTGGGGTAAACTATTTTGTTTCTGCTTTGTATCTGAAAGCAAAGCTTACTATCAGTTCCCAGTTTAAAAACAAAACCAAAAACCGGACACGCTTCCAGAAGAAACAAGGAAAATCATAGCGAGAGTCAGCTTAAGCTGCTCTCAAGCACCTTTGTGCAACCATTTGTGAGCAGCATTGATAAAGGGTTAGGGGAGGTTACACATCCACTCAACTGACTAGTGTTTGCAAAGGGGAAAGAAAGCAAGAGAAGTGAAGAAACTGTTTGTTTTTCAAAGATTAAAAACTCCCATGTCTTCATATTATTTGCCACATTTAACAGGTATTCTTTAATGCTGTGCTTGAAAACAAAGAATTGTATAAAATAATTAATTAATTAGATGACACTGTTAAGGTTTCCATTTTCTGCTGTCAGCCTTCATTCTGTGTTAGCTCATTCATCTCTGAGTCAGAAGGTTATGGGTCAAGTCCCACTCTCGGACTTCACATCATCTAGATTGATATTTGAGTACCATACTGAGGGAGTGCTGTACAGTTGAAGGTGCTGTCTTTCATGAAACATTGAAGCAAGATCCTCTCTGCCCTCTTTGGTAGACGTAAAAGATCCTCTGGCTCTATTTGAAGAAGAGCAGGGAGTGCTCCTGGTGCCCTGACCAACATTTATTCCTCATCCAACACTACTGAAACAGTTTAATTGATCATGCATCTCATTGCTGTTTGTGGGACCTTTCTTTTGTGCAGTTTGGGTTCTGTGTTTTCCCACATTACAACAGCACTGGGGAGACGGTGGCCTAGTGATAATGTCACTGAACTAGTAATCCAGAGGCCCAGGCTAATTCCACAGGGACACATGGGTTCAAATCCCACCATGGCAGAAGGTGGAATTCAAATTCAATTAATTAATAAAAATCTGGAATTGAAAGCTAGTCTCAGTAATAGTGACCATGAAACTACCATCGACTGTCGTAAAAACCCATCTGGTTCACTAAGGAAATCTGCCGTCCTTACCTGGACTGGCCTACATGTGACTCCAGACCCACAGCAATATGGTTGATTTGTAACTGCCCTCTGAAATGGCCTAGAAAGCTATTCAGTTGTACAAAACCACTAAACAAAAGTTGAAAAGGAATACAACTGGACGGAACACCTGACATCAATCTAGGAACAGGAAATGACAATGACAAACACAGTCCTGTTGACTCTGCAAAATCCTCCTTACTAACTGGTGGCTTGTGCCAAAATTGGGAGTGCTGTCCCACAGATGAGTCAAGCAACAGCCTGGACATAGTCATACTCACGGAAACATACCTTGCATCCAATGTCCTGGACACCACCATTATTCCTGAGTATGTCTTGTCCCATCAGCAGGACAGACCCACCAGAAGTGGTGGCACAGTGGTATACAATGGAGAAGGAGTTGCCCTGGGAGTTCTCAACATTGACTGTGAACCCCATGAAGTCTCATGGCATCAGGTCAAACCTGGGCAAGGATTACCACCTAAGGGCGGCACAGTGGCGCAGTGGTTAGCACTGCAGCCTCACAGCTCCAGGGACCCGGGTTCGAATCTGGGTACTGCCTGTGTGGAGTTTGCAAGTTCTCCCTGTGTCTGCGTGGGTTTTCTCCGGGTGCTCCGGTTTCCTCCCACAAGCCAAAAGACTTGCAGGTTGATAGGTAAATTGGCCATTATAAATTGTCACTAGTATAGGTAGGTGGTAGGGAAATATAGGAACAGGTGGGGATGTTTGGTAGGAATATGGGATTAGTGTAGGATTAGTATAAATGGGTGGTTGATGGTCGGCACAGACTCGGTGGGCCGAAGGGCCTGTTTCAGTGCTGTATCTCTAATCTAATCTACAGCCCTCACTCAGCTGATGAATCAGTACTCCTATCACTTAAATTGCCTCCTATCACTTATCAATCAGCCCGTCGGCAATGCTTCAGGCTGTCATTCCTAGTGCATGCTTCATCTCATTTACCAAGCAGGTGTCTTGCACTAAATGAGCATGACAGCTCAAGGCCCTATCTTGGGCACCTCAGAGGCTCTTCATGCCTAAAGCATGTGGGGAAAATCACCCACATAATGTCTTCGAGATGTTCTGTTTTGTAATTATCAGTGCTCAGAGTTCTCAGTCTCCAGCTAACTGAACTGCCAATGCTGCAGGATTCTGTTCTCAGTCCATAGGTTCAGTCGTCACCATCATAGAATTGCAGTGTGGCTGCAAACCTATAGCATTAATTAGCTATTTTAAGACATTACAGTTTAAGACTCATATTTCTCTACTTAACAATCAAAGGTTAAAAGTTAATGTCACAGTATTAAATGACTCCAAATCAACAGCAGACTTCTGTTACTGATTTACCCTTTCCTTACAATTGGCTGTGGAGCATTTTGAAACATCCAGAGGTTATGAAAGATGCTGTATAAATGCAAGGTTTTTTTTTGTTACTTATTTCCTATAGGTATTTGCTTTTTCCATATGAGGTATTTAAAGTACAGTTAGAAACTGTTGTAGTCAGCACCAAGACAGGCCGATACTGTCAACTTGTCTCCTGGGCAGTACCATTGAAAGTTATTTTAATATACATTGTTACATTAATTTTGAGCATCATACTCATCATGAAACCATTGAATTGTATTAACATTCTCAGTGGTCTCCTGGCTGTAATCTTCCTCATTAGACTCTCCTAGAACGAGTTTGCACTTGTTTTCGTTAAATCCTCCTGATGCTTATTTTTGGTTTTCTACAGGACAGTATATAATGAAAGCCTGATCTGTATCACTGGCCCTTATAATGGAGCACCTGCTCAAGCCCAACGGGCAACTGCCAAAGGCCATGGAACAAATCTTACCGTTGCTGTGCACTACGGAAAAATTGCAGTAAAGGAGGTTAAGCAGTATCAATTTGCATATGTCCCCAATCCAAGAATCAATGCAGTTGATCCAGAAAGAAGCATTTTTAGGTAATAACATTCTACATCCATGACTTTAAAATAACTTGGTCTCTAGTTAAAACTGTTCCTGACAACACAATGAGTCTTGATTTGTACACGACATAATGCACCGGGGTTCAAATATTCATTCCTACTTGGTGCTGAACAGCTAGCACAATGTCAGTTCCTGTTCATAGTGTGTACCTGGTAATTTGCATGCTCATCTTTTTATGATTCTGTTAAATATTTGAAAGAAAAAAATAAAAGGGGAAAGGGAATGAAAATGGAACTAAAGGATAACTCCCTATGGGGCAGCAACAGACATAGTGGGCCAAGTGGCCACCCCCCGTGCTGTAAAATTACATGATTCTGTACTTGAGGAGAGAACAAATTAGGTTGGTTCACATGTTGCAGTTATTCCATTTTTATGTCTGCTAAATGGTTTCAGATGCATATAACATAAAGATGGTAGTCCAACTTCAAGTCTGGCCAGTTAACTGAATCTGAGCACAATAAAGGCAAAGAGTGAGAGACTGTATCCAGAAGGCATTTCAGTATTTTGTTTGTGCAGCATAACCTGAGCCCAGTACAAAGCTATAGATGATCTGTTCACTTTACCTTTTTCCAGTGTTTTAATGTTGGGAGAAGCTGTATGTTCCTGCCCCTCTCCTAATGTTAAAGTTTGTCCAGCTGAGCATATGCATCAAAGCACATGTCTACAGAACTGTTTTCCATCAGATCTTGGTCCAATCCTGTGAGAATTTGCAGTGTAACTCCACAGATGCTGAACTCAGAGCATGCAACTGCAGCCTGCAATATGATTCAGCTAACCTACTTTTTCTTCGCTCTCCTCCAGTGCGTGTACAGTGTCTCAATTCACACTGTAGGACCTTTAAGTAGAAGTGAATATTTGAACCATTTTCCTCTTTTCAAGTGAGGGAGGGAATGAGCTGCCATACCCACCTTGAGTGACCTTTCCTAATTATTGCTGAATGAGGTAGTAGTTTTTATGGTGAATTTTAAATCAGCACAATTTTGCCAAAACAACAGACTTTTATAAAAAGGAATTGATTAATGTAGATGTATCTGATTTACTTCCGGTCTTAAAATATTTGTCAGTTGTCAGTTGTCAGTTGATCGTTCCTGGTGTTGTTCACAACCAAAATAAATTGGTCTTTCTACCTGTAATTATGTCTCTGCTTACTTTGCATTCTTTCAGCTTATATTAGTTTCCTCACAAACCACTCTTTCACTCTGTTCTGCCTCCATACTCCATGTGTGTTTCTCACATGCACTTTTTTGACAGCAAACTATATTAAGTGGGTCATATTAAATAATTAGTTTGCTTTCTTAATGTAGCGGGGGAAGAAATATCACAGTGGCTGGACAGGGATTTGATGCTGTACAAAGACGCGTTATGAGAGTGGATCTAAAGGAGAATGGGCAGGTAGGTGGATTACTTCTAGAAAAGGTGCAGTTTGTTTTGTATCAATGCTGACATGCCATTCTCAAGAAGTGAAGTTAATGCACTTAGTGTTAATAGCTGAATATATCTCATATGGAGTGTGTTCATGCCAAAGTGAAATTATTTGAGGTGTGAACATTTATAATATTGATTAGTATAGTGCTGATTAATTTGCCAATTTGTATATATTATGAAACTCTGAAATATAAAACATTAGAGCTATAACTTCCATTTCCTTTCCAGAATATATTTCTTTCTTACTCTACTTTCAAACTATGGATGGCAGCATCCAATTAGATTATCATATCTGCTGTATAAAGTGTGCAGTTGTGAAAGTGGTTGAAAAAGCTGGGTGACGAGACCATCTAGTAGTTAATAATTCATGACTAAGGCCTAGAGCAGTGAGTTAAGTCAGCGTGCCTGCCTAAGATTCTCCACTGGGTCTCATTTGCTTCATACAGTGTGTACCTTGGCTGAGTGTCAGCATTCTCTCCTCTGAGTCAGAGGGCTCGGCATTCAAGCCCCACTTCATAGACTTGAACACATAATCCAGGCTGACACTTTAGTAGAGTACTGAGGGAGTGCTGCATTGTTAGGTGGATGTATAAGATCCCATGGCACTATTTGAAGAATAGTAGAGAAGTTCTTCCGGTGTTCTGGAAAATATTTATCCCTAGACCAATATCACATGATCTGGTCATGTATCTTACTGATGTTTGTGGGATCTTGCTGTGTGCAAGTTAGCTACAACGTTTCTGTAAATTACAACAGTGACTACACTTCAAAAATAATTCATTGGGCTTAAGCACTTTATAAATAGGCCCATGACTTGCCTTTATAACACACACATCTTTTGATGGCTTCAAACTACTTTTCATAATATCAATAAGATTTTAGATTTAGAGATACAGCACTGAAACAGGCCCTTTGGCCCACCGAGTCTGTGCCGACCATTAACCACCCATTTTTATACTAATCCTACACTAATCCCATATTCCTACCACATCCCCACCTGTCCCTATATTCCCCTACCACCTACCTATACTAGTGACAATTTATAATGGCCAATTCACCTATCAACCTGGAAACCGGAGCACCCGGAGGAAACCCATGCAGACACAGGGAGAACTTGCAAACTCCACACAGGCAGTACCCAGAATTGAACCCGGGTCGCTGGAGCTGTGAGGCTGCGGTGCTAACCACTGCGCCACTGGGACTTAAAGAAGGACGATAGTATATGCTTTGCATGTTCCGTCAAGCCCTTTAAATAGAATTTGAACAAATTTATGCTAGTTTTTGCATTCAGGTTTATGCAGATATACACAGAAAATTTAGGCTCAAGTTGCTGATGGAAAGATTGGGGTAGACTTCGATGTGCTTGCTGTGTAGGTCGGATTGAGGAAATTCTGTGTTATTGTGCATTCCTGTATATGTCCTTATAGAGACAGAACAGGAATAGAAGGAAGAGTAATTGACTGAAACACACAGGATAAGGAGAAGATGACCAACTCGGAGATACCCTCACCCCAGAGGCTATAGATCACACTACTGCTTTGTTGATGTCTAGTTAACCAAATCCTTATCGACCTGTTCAGATAGACATAAAAGATCCAACACAGTGATGGAAGGAGCAAGGGGTTCTCCTGGTGCCTTTCCATAAACAAGTACCACCAAAAGATTAACTAACTGGTCATTCAGCAATGTCAGTGGGGCCCCAACAACATCCTGGCTGTAGTGCTGAAGTCTTGTGCTCTAGAACTAGCTATACCTCCAGCTAGAGCTACCCAATCTACGCAATAAAGTGGAAAATAAATAGAATAAAATAAAGTTCCCAAGTATGCCCTGTCCACAAAAAGCAGGGCAACTCAATCTGGCCAATTACCACCCTATCAGTCGACTCTCAATGTACTCCAGCAGAGTGATGGAAGGTGTTGTCAACAGCACAATCAAGCAGCACTTATTCACCAGTAACCTGCTCACCGATGCTCAGTATGCGTTCCACTAGGACAACGGCTCCAGACCTCAATATAACCTTGGTTCAAACATGGACAAAAGAGTTGAATGACAGAGATGAGAGTGACTCCCCTTGGCATCAAGGCAGCATTTGACCAAATGTGGCATCAAGGAGCCCAAGTTAAATTGAAGTCAATAGGAATCAGGTGGTAAACATTTCACAGATTGGAGTAATACCTAGCACAAAGGATGGTTGTGGTTGTTGAAAGTCAATCATCTCACCTCCCAACCCGAGACATCACTGCAGGAGTTCCTCAGGGTAGTGTCCTAGATCTAGCCATCTTCAGCTCTTTTATCAATAACCTTTCCTCCATTATAAAGTCAGAAGTGAATATGTTTACTGAGGATTGCTGTGCACAGTTCCATTTGGAACTCCTCTGATAATGAAGCTGTCCGTTCCCCCATGTAGCAAGATCTGGACAACATTTCAGGCTTGGGCTGATAAGTGGCAAGTAACAATCATATCTCACAAGTGGCAGGCAGTGGTCATTTCCAAGACAGAGTCTAACCACATTCCCTTGACATTCAGTGACATTACCATCGCTGAGTTCCCCACCATCAACATCCTGGGGGTCACCATTGACCAGAAACTTAACTGGACCAGCCATATAAATACTACAGCTACAAAAGCATATCAGAGGCTGGAAATTCTGCAGTGAGTAACTCATCATCTGATTCCCCCAAAGTCTTCCCATCATCTACAAAGCACAAGTCAAGAGTGTGATGAAATACTGTCCATTTGCCTGGATGAGTGCAGCTACAACAACACTCCAGAAGCTCGACACCAAACAAGGACCAAGAGCCCACTTTATCGGCACCCCATCCTGCCCCTTAAACATTCACTCCCTCCAACACCGGTGCACCATTACTGCAGTGTGTACCATACACAAGATACACTGCAGCAACTCACCAAGGCTTCTTCAACAGCACCTTCCAAACCCGTGAATTCTACCGCCTAAAAGGTCAAAAACAGCAGGTGCCTGGAAGCGCCCCCACCTCCAAGATGTTGTAGCAGTGGAGTTCTCTGGCTGTGATTGACCTCCAACATCCACAACCATCCTTCCTTTGTGCTAGGTATGACTCCAATCAGTGGAAAGTTTTCCACCTGATTCCTATTGACTTCAATTTAGCTAGGGCTCCTTGATGCCACATTTGGTCAAATGCTGCCTTGATGCCAAGGGGAGTTACTCTCATCTCACTTCTGTCAATCAACTCTTTTGTCCATGTTAGAACCCGGGTTGTATTGAGGTCTGGAGCAGTGGTCTGTTGCTGCTGAGGTTGTCCAGAAGAATCCTGATATTCCAGGTTCTGAAGTTCATTTTGAGGGGGTGGAAGATGCCTGTGCTTGGGGTCTTTTAATGTGGGGTGGCCGTTGCAACCTGACTACCACACGGTCCAAACAAAGCAAGGTCTTTGTCCAATGACAGGAATGGCCAAGACGACTAGAGACCAGACTCCGCTACGCAGATGGGGGCTAACCCTTCAAGAACATCTTGCTGCAGATCCACAAGGCCTGCATCTGGTCTCTCCAGCCGGACATGCTGGCTATGTGTAAACATTAGTTCCTGCCCGTGCAGCAGAGCCGGGTTTCCAATCACTTGGACCGTGTGGTAGTTGGTTGGCCACCAGACGTTAAAAGATCCCACATACAGGCATCTTCCACCCCTCAAAATGAACGTCGGGACCTGGAATATCAGGACTCTTATGGCCAGCCCCAGCAGTGACCGATCTGAATGTCGCACCACTATCATAGCCCGAGTCCTCCGCCGCTACAACATTGATATTGCTGCCCTGAGTAAGACGCAGTGGGCAGGAGAAGGCCAGATCAAGGAACAAGGTGCTGGATACACCTTTTTCTGGAAAGGTAATCAGAAGACGAGCACGATCTCCATGGGGTTGGCTTCGCTATAAAAAAAAAATGAACTTGCCGACTGTCTCAGTGAGCCCCCTTGTGGGATAAGTGAATGTCTCCTGACCCTGCGGCTCACCCTAGTCCAGAAGCAGCACGCCACAGTCATCAGCACGTACACCCCAACCCTAGAAGCAACAGATGAGGCCAAAGGAATTCTACTCCAGGCTTAAGCACTTGCTGTCCTGTGTTCCCAAGGAAGACAAGCTGATCTTCCTCGGAGACTTCAATCCCAGAGTTGGGAGGGACACAAACCTTTGGAAAGGTGTGATTGGCAAGGAAGGTGTTGGAAGGGTTCACACCAATGGGGTCCTTCTTCTGATGAAATGCCTTGAACATGGCCTGATCATAACGAACACCCTATTTCGTCAGAGACACAAATACAAGACCTCTTGGCAACACTCTCACTCCAGGCTTTGGCATTTGCTTGCCTAATATCACATCCAAGCGAGGGACTGCAAGGATGTTCACATCACCTGTGCCATGATAGGAGCTGATGACTGCTGGACCGACCATCGCCTGATCCGAGCTACTATCTCCATAAACCCAGTCCAAAAATGGCAGCGCCAACAAAAGCACTGCTGCAGGAAAATCAACATCAATGGTATCAAGAACTTTTCAAAGGAAGACCTACTCGGGCAGTGTCTTACAAGCAACTTGGTGAGGCTCAATGAATAAGAACAACAGAGTATCCATAACACCTGGTCTGCTCTCAAAGCTACCATAATCAGTAACTTGCAAAGTTACTCTTGGTTTCTCGATCATGAAACAAGGAAACATCAAGACTGGTTTAACGAGAGCAACCAGGAGTTGCAGGAGCTACTAAATTGCAAGCGCAAGGCACTCCTGAACTGGAAGCATCACCAAAATTCAAGGGGGGAAAGCAGGTATACAGACAATTGATCCAACAAAATCCCGTGACCTAAAGAACAGCTGGTGGACTGAAAGAGCATAGGAAATACAGCAACTTGCCGACAGCCACGACATGTGTGGATTCTTCAGCATGGTCAAGACCATTCACGACCCAAGCACCCAAGGACCTACCCCACTGACAGCAAAGAATGGAGTGGCGTTGATCAAGGACAGAGAGGCAGTAAGCGCTCGTTGGAAGGAACACTTCGAAGACCTCCTCAATTGCGACTCGGTCTTTGATGCAAGTGCCCTCGACCACATTCCACAGAATGCTACCCGCCATGACCTCATCACAACCCCAGCCCAACATGAGATTGAAAAGGCCATCCGACAGGGGAAAAAACGATAAGGTCACCAGCGCAGACGGAATTCCCGCCGAAATTCCAAAATACGGTGGAGAGGCACTCTTAACACCCATACTCATCTCCCTCATCTGGAAGGAGGAGAGCATGCCAGGGGATCTCCGAGATGCCATAATTGTGCCATAATCGTCAAAAAAAGGTGACAAGACCAACTGTGGTAACTACAGAGGGGTATCCCTGCTATCCGCCACAGGGATGGTCATCGCAAGAGTCGTTCTCAACCTCCTCCGCCCCGTGGCTGAAGAGCTGCTACTGGAATCTCAATGTGGATTCCGTCCATCAAGAGGCACAGTGGACATGATCTTCACAGCAAGACAACTCCACGAAAAATGTAGGGAGCAGCAGAAACCTTTATACATGGCCTTCTTTGACCTCCTCAAAGGCCTCCGACTATCAAGGGGGAGAGATTATGGCATATACTCCTCAAATTTGGCTGTCCAGAGAAACTCGTCACCAGCCTCCGCCTGCTGCACAATGACGTGCAAGCTGTAATCCTTGCCAACGGATCTGCCACTGACCCAATCAGAGTGCAAACTGGGGTCAAGCAAGGCTGTGTCATTGCACCAATGCTCTTTATCAACTTCCTCGCCGCGACGCTCCACCTCATCTCCTTGAAGCTCCCTGCGGGAGTAGATCTACTTTGCAGGATGAGTGGGAAACTATTAAACGTACATCGCCTCCAGTCCAGAACCAAGGTCACCTCAACCTCTGTCATCGAGCTGCAGGCGCTGACGATGCATGCGTATGGGCACACTCAGAGGCCGAGCTTCAAACTCTCATCAATGCATTCATGGAAGTGTATGAAAAAATAAGCCTTAAGCTAAACATCTGAAAGACAAAGGTCCTCTACCACCCTGCTCCTGCAGTGCAACACTGCACCTGGCACCCCCCCCCCACCTATTAAGATCCACGGCGAACTACTGGATAATGTGGATCACTTCTCATAACGCGGGAGCCTCCTCTCAGCAAAGGCAGACGTTGACGATGAAACTCAGCATTGCCTCCAGTGTGCTAGCGCAGCCTTCGGTCATCTGAGGAAAAGAGTGTTTGACGACCAAGACCTCAAACCAGGCACCAAGCTCATGGGCTGCAGGGCCGCAGTGTTACCCACCCTCCTGTATGCGTCGGAAACATGGACACTGGACAGCAGACACCTCAAAGTCCTGGGGAGATATCACCAGCGATGCCTCCGCAAAATCCTGCAAATTCAGTGGCAGGACAGGCGCTCCAATATCAGTGTCCTCTCTCTCAGGCCAACGTCCCCAATATCGAGACACTGGTCATGACTAGTCATTTATATTGCGCAGGCCACATCGTCTGCATGCCTAATGCAAGACTCCCAAAACAAGCTTTCTACTGCGAGCTCTGTCACATCAAGAGGCTACCAGGAGGACAGAGGAAACGCTACAAGGAGGTCCTTAAGCCTCCCTGAAAAAATATGATCATTCCACTGAATTGTGGGAATATTTTGCCCGAGACCGCCCAAAATGGAGAAGAAGGTGCCAGCCAGTTCAAAGAACGTCAACATGCCCAGGCAGCGACCAAGTGCAAACAATGGAAGGAACGTTCAGAAATTCGAGCATCCCATCCACTCGCCTCATCAAACACCACCTGCCCCACCTGTGGCAGAGTGTGTAGTTCCAGAATTGGACTATTCAGTCACCTAAGGTTCCACAACCCTGGAGTGGGAGAAAGTCATCCTCGTTCCTGAGGGACTACCGAGAGAGAAGATCTCCAAGATCCCATCCAAGTTGCATACCATCCTGACTTGGAAATATATTGCCACTCCTTCATCGTTGCTGAGCCAAAATCTTGGAACTCCCTACCTAACAGCAACACGGCATAGACAGCAGACGTGCAAGAAGGTGGTTCACCTCCATGTTCTCGAGAGCAATTAGGGATGTGTATTAAATGCTGGTCATGCCAGCAATGCCCATATCCCATTCTGAATAAATTAATAGCTACTAAAACACATCACTGTATTTAGTCGAACTGTTTAACTTCTATTTATCATTTGGATGTTCAGTTGAAATGTATATTAATGTAATCAAGCTTAATAATTTGTACTCCCTACCATTGCAGATGTTGACATTTCTGCAGTTATTGTTTGGAAGGAAGAAATACTTTTTGAAAGTAAACTCTTTTAATTTTTCTCTTCCAGAATGAAACGGAAGCATTAAAAAATTCCAATAATTCAATGCTCATCTTCCCCTCACCTCCCTCAAGCCAGATGGTTGATTTTATCATTATCATATTGGACAATTTTAATAAAACCGTAAGCTTTTTGTATGTAGAGGATCCAGTCTTCCAGCGTTTTGAAAATGATGTACTCATACTCAAACAGCCACCGATCTTCGTTAAGGTAATTATTAACGAGTAATTGTGAGTTTTGAAAGATTTTGCTTTGCTAGCTCTTTTTATTTTATCTTGTTTTGTATTGGGCTTTGCGTTTCATTCATGCTCCCAGTGTACTGGGATAGATTTTACAATTGGCTTCACCCAATTACTGAATATTAAGTGGACAAAATCAATCAGAGAAATGTTTGAAAAGTGTTATGCCGGAACTGCAGGAGTCACAGCAGAAGCTTGCTCCAATTTGCCCAAAAAGAAAAAATCTAACCAACTCTCCTTGACGTTCAATGGGATTACCATTGCTGAATTCTGCACCATCAACATCCTGGGGATAACCATTGACTTGAAACAACTGGATCAGCTACATAAATACTGTGGCTACGAGAGCAGGTCAGAGACCGGGAATTCTGAGGCGAGTAACCCACCTCCCGACTCCTCAAAGCCTTTCCACCATCTATAAGGCACAAGTCAGGAGTGTTATGGAATACTCTCCACTTACATGGATGAGTACAGCTTCAACAGCACTCAGGAGACTCTGTGCCATCCAGGACAAAGCAGCCTGCTTGATTGGCACCCCATCCACAACCTTAAACGCTTACTTCTTCCACCACCAGTGCACAGTAGCAGCAGTGTGTACTATCTGCAAGATTCACTGCAGCAACTCACCAAGGCTTCTTCTAAACTGGCTACCTGTACTGCCTAGAAGAGCAAGGGCAGCAGGTGCTTTGGAACACCACCACCGCCGATTTCCCCTCCAAGTCAGACATCATCCTGACTTGGAAATATATTGTCTTTCCTTCATCATCACTGGGTCAAATTCCTGGAACACCCCACCTAACAGCACTGTGGGTGTAGCTTCACCACATGGACTGCAGCAGTTCAAGAAGGCAGCTCACCACCTTTTTGATGGCAATTAGGGTTGGGCAATAAATGTTGCCTTGCCAGTGATGCCCACATCCCATGAATGAATACATTTTAAAAAAAAGTTAATTTCTGCCCAAGTTATCCCTCTTTAAATGTCCATGTACTTTCCGTGTATTCTAATCATACATATGAAATGGGTGTAATATATCTTTGGCCTCCTTATCTCAAGAGACAATGGGTAAGCGCCTGGAGGTGGTCAGTGGTGTGTGGAGCCGCGCCTGGAGTGGCTATAAAGGCCAATTCTAGAGCGACAGGCTCTTCCACAGGTGCTGCAGAAAAATTTGTTTGTCGGGGCTGTTACACAGTTGGCTCTCCCCTTGCGCCTCTGTCTTTTTTCCTGCCAACTGCTAAGTCTCTTCGACTCGCCACACTTTAGCCCCGCCTTTATGGCTGCCCGCCAGCTCTGGTGAACGCAGGCAACTGACTCCCACGACTTGTGATCAATGTCACAGGACTTCATGTCACGTTTGCAGACTTCTTTGAAGCGGAGACATGGACGGCCGGTGGGTCTGATACCAGTAGCAAGCTCGCTGTACAATGTGTCTTTGGGGATCCTGCCATCTTCCATGCGGCTCACATGGCATATATATATATAAATGGGTGTCTAGGGCTGCTCGAGTGTGCTGTTAATGCAGGTGCATTGAAAGAACCCTTATAGCAAGAGTTGCATGAGTATGTTGAGGCAAACTGCACCACTGTACCAATACCAGATAAGGGCACCACCTGGGCTGTGCCCATGCGGAACTGGCTTCATAGATTTCGGGTCAGCAGACAGCCAGATCCACAGCTGTGCCATCTATTGCAGTCACCTACAACTAGAGCTGGCAGTTCTAATGGCAACAATGGTCAACTGCATCCTCGAGTCCATTCCTCTATCCTACAGGCTTGTTGCAATGGGGTGCTGCCCCATTGGCAAATAAAGCCACTCTTTTCCCTAGTTTAACATTATTTACCATCTCCACCTTGTCAGCCATCAAATAGGTGTTTGGAATATTTCATCACCCTATTACTTGGCTACAAATTGGTTGATTCCTCTGCATTTATTGGGCAAGATGTTTTCGTTATTGGGACAACCTTTCTAAAGCTTGAAATATACTTCAACAGCAGTCCTTGTAATTGCTACCAGTATTTTTGTCCACTTAATCTTCCCATCACCCCTTATAAGAACTGATAACATGCTGTGTCCCACGCCCTTTGCTGAGCTTTCAACACGACACTGAATTTAAGCTAGTAACTTGCCCAGGGTATGTAATTGAAATGTGAATCAGGGTCAGCACACACGTGGTTGCTAATAATAAAATGCCCATCTACCACCCATTTGAAGGCCCATTCTGAAAAATCTATCTCACTGTGTCTGCCATATTTGTTTGTTTATAATCTCTCTCGCTTCCTAATTCAGTTTATCTTTTAATTATATGGCTTGCACTTACACAAATTTTAATATAATGTGACCAAAAAAGAATAAGAGAATGTGAGGTTTAAAAAAAAATCAGGGGTGCAGGTCTTCAGCCTTGATTACAGGTAAGTTTTTCTTAACACTGCAGCATAGTACTGAGACAGTGCTGTGTTATCAAAGTTGCTGTCTTATCAATAGGACATTAAATCAAGTCTGTTTATTCAGATGTGAATATAAAAATTTCCATAGCACTATTTCAGGGAAGAGCAACAAATTCTCCTGGGGTTCCGGCCAACATTCATCCCTCAACCAATAGCACCAAAACCCAATAATTGGTCACTTTAGCTCATTGTTATTTGTGGGGTCTCACTGTAAGCAAACTAGTTGCCACGTCTGCCTACAGGACAAGTGACTGCACTTCACAAGCAATTAATTGACAGTGAAGCCCTGCAGGGTGTTCTATAAATGCAAGTTCATTGCTTTGCCTACCATGTTGTCCACTGTAGCATGGTGTCTTTGATTTGAAAGCCACATATTCCTCTTTTGTAAGCAGTTCTTTTCCACTCTCTTCCAATGCACGGATATTAATTACAAAGAATTTAGAATAATCTGAAGGGATAGCCAACCCACTGCTTTCTGTAGATATTCTGTACTTCGTAGGATTTTCCATTTAAAGGTGTAATTTAGAAACAACGGCCCGATATTTACAGGGAGGGTGCTTGGGAGACAGAAAATGATCAAGGAACCCAACAAGGCTGGGGACATGGAGCTCCTGTCAAAATTAACAGCAGGGCCTCATTACCATTTTTTTTTTTGTTCCGTTTCCCACTCTGGAACTGGCCAATTGGACAGCCTGGTTGATGTCTAGGACCGAAAACTAGCTGCAGGAAGAAACTGCCAGGGACCCTCGGGAATGGTCCCCGACAATCAAGAGGGGAAGGGGGTAGGTCGGCGATCACAGCAGGGTGGAGACAGATGTTGTGATCGGCTGGGGGCGGGTAGAAAGCTTCCTTGAGGAAGCTGGGTAAGCAATCCTGCGCCTCTTAACCTAATGCTGGAAAAGGGACATTGTGGAGCTGGCAGCTCCTGCCTCCGTTTCCCAACCCTTGGCAAATCTGCACAGCAGGAGTGAATTTTAAATCAGCCTCCCAAATGTACTGTTGGAGACTGATTCAGATATCTTAATGAAACATCTTGCCTGTGCATGGTGTCCGATATCTGCCACCATAATAAAAAGCAGTGGCTGGCTGCACAGTGGCTTGGTGATGTATTCCCCATAATATCTTTAACCCTCCCATGACCCAATCCAGAATTTGTCATTTTGGTGATGTTACAAAGGCGTTTGAATGTAAAAGGAGGGAGGAAAGTTGTTTTAATACTTCAGTTAATGGTCTATTATATCAATTTTCCTTTTTGCTGTTCTTGATTTGTAATTTTCCACTGTTTAATATTTTAGGGAAAACATCTAAATAAAGCAATGACAGCAGAAGAAGTGAAAGCTTACATTGGAACAGAAGAGTGTAAAGTTACAACCCTTTCCTTGAATGACTTCGTATGTACTCCCCCAGAAAAACAGCCAGCACCCAAGAGGGTAAAGAGGGATGCAAATGATGACCTTCCAGAATTTATTGTACGTACCTTCAGTTGTTACTACTGTTTATCTCTACATTATAATCGAGCTTATGTTGTAACAGGCCTGAAAACCCACAAACCCAATTCCTCACTTTACCTATAGTGGAGCCAGTAAGCCAAGGGCCTGGCCTTGTCTGGTTACTCGGGTGAGACAATTTGTATGCTCTTGGTAAGCATCTGCACCAATATCGACATAGCATGGACATTCAAGCTAAGTGGTGGAGACTAGTGGAATGCAATGCTGGCTAGCTACGACAGTGCAAAGCCTGAAGGTCTCACTGGAAACAGCAGCACAAACTTTAAATTGCTGCCTTTTTATAAGAAGGCGAATGTTACTGAGATAAGTGTTCCATTTGTAAACATTCCTTGCATATATAACCTGTGCTAAAATTGTATGAAATGAGAATAGAATACTGGACCCATCAAGCTTGCTTCTTGCACATACTATGTACAATCAAGCACTGGGCATGGTTGAGGTAGAAACCATTGCATCCTTTAAGCAAAAAATGGATACATATTTGAAGCAGAGGAAGATAACCGGCAGAGGCACGATGAGGCAAATTGCCTCCTTCTGTGCTGTATGATTCTATAAGGTACCAGCCTATAAGAAGAAAGCAAGGCTCTGGGATTATGTTTGGATTGCTTGAGCAAAGAGCCAATACAAATAATGCATAGATTGACATCCGTTGGTGCTGTAAATTTCTGCTGTTTTATCTGCTCTATTGAACTCTAGCTTGCTGCCCTCCACAGACAATAGCCCCCCGTCCCTTTTTTTTTTGTAACTCCTTATCCCCTCTTTATATAGACCAGAATCTCATGGCTGGAAACTTAAACCTGACTTAAACAAAATTATTATTTTTGTTATTTTTGCACTTGTGAAGCAGTAATGGAAGCAATTTATTTGCCATTTATGCCCCTTGAAGAAATAGTAACGAAGACCTTTTCTATACAGTTACCACCTAGGTGAATTGAACATTAATACACTCTGAAAACTGCTTTTTTCTTTCCAGGTTAAAATGGGATATCGTGAATACATCCTGGGAAAAGTAAAATATGATACTCCAGCACAGCTGCCTCTTGGTGTTATTTTGCCACTTGTACTGATTCCAATGCTGTTGATTATTGGTGTATCTATTTACTGCTACAGGTATATTGAATATTTTCCATTAAAGTACTGCAACAATAGGCTAGGCCTAGGGTTTGATTCTTATCTACAATTGGGTGTAATAGGTTGACATATCTCATTTCAAAGGCATGCAGCAACTTGAAAGAAGCAGCACAGCATGGAGTCTAGCCTCCGATGTGTTAGCAGTTGGTGTGCACCAGTTGTACATCAATTTAATTACAAACCAAAGTTGCCTGTAGTCTCTATTATTGGTTCATAGTATTCAGTGCTTCCTTTTTGAATAAAAGTAATTAAGTAAACATAGGCAGGAAAATTGCTGCTAAAGTTGCTGCTGATTTCATTAATTAGCTTATAACATTAAGGATAACCACTGCAGAACAGAACAAGTGAAAATCCTACTTGCTGCTGTGTAAGGTGTAGTTTATTTCTACTGTTGAAAATACACTGTTGAAATGTAATTCTATGGGTATGGTCACATGATATATGCCTTCAGGTTATCTGTTACTGCCCCTAATGTTGTATCAGCGTCTCATTTATTTGTTTATTTTTATTTGTCTCATCACACTCTTCCCTTGGAGAATAAAGTGCAGTAGTGGAAGGATTTACAGGTTGATTAACAGTCTGGCAGGCTGCAACAAGAACACGCTCTTCCATGTCCACAACTATCTTCCTGTACTGGCCAATGGGTTGGTTAATTCTTTATGGCAGGAGAATCTTGTGGGATCCCACAATCCAGATGATGAGGGGTAAACCCACAACCACCATACCCAAGTATCTAAAGGTCTGGTCTCCTCTCTGGACAGTCCCAGCAACTGGAGTTTGAACTTTGACTCACAGCTGGGAGCGCTCCCAATATGCTAAAGGCTCAAACTCCAGATATGTGATAGTAAGCAAATAAAAAAAATACTTAAAAACTACTAATGCACCATATATAAGGCATTACAAATCACTGACAGTAATTTTATCTTGGTGTGCTGTGGATCCTTGTACACTAGTTGAATCTAATTTGATCAGAACCAATTGTTAAATTACTTACTGCCTGGTGACTAAGTGCTATTCATCTAATATCAAATTTTCATGCTTTCTATGTTAGACATCCACGCGGCAAAGGGATTCACCTCCTCCTTTAATTTGACCTGAAAGCAATTGATAGTGTAAAATAGGTCGAAACTAGATTCAAAACTTTTTGTTCGTAGAACAGTTTTTCTTCATCAAAATAAATGATATCAAGTTCAACTTTTACAAGATGAAAATCACAGATTTGGAAAAGCACAATTTATTTTTTGTTTCAGGAGGAAGAGCCAGCAAGCAGAACGAGAGTACAAGAAGATTCAGCTGCAACTGGAGAGTCTTGAGGAAAGTGTGAGAGATCGATGCAAGAAAGAGTTTACTGGTAAAAATGCTTTGGTTCCTGATGATTATTGAAGGGGAGTTCTCCCCAGTGTCCTGGCCAATATTTATCCCTCAAACAACACCACAAAAACAGATTGTCTAGTCATTATTACGTTGCTGTTTGTGGGAGTTTTCCCTGGGCAAATTGGCTGGCTGCCATGTTTTCCTACAACAGTGACTACACTTCAAAAGTACTTCATTGGCATTAAAGCACTTTAGAGATCCAGTGGCCCTGAAAGGTGCTATGCAAATGCAAGTCTTTTTTCCAAAGTGCTGTATCATATAAGCAGATCAAGATAATGATCTGATCAGTGTGACTAAAAGCAATTAACTGTAAAAATAAACTCTGGCCAGTCCATCCCATTCTATTTAGTGTCCTTCAGTGCTGTAAATTATTCCAGGAAGCTGAGCCTGTGGGTTTACATTTGTCGTGTTCAAAGCACACAACCAGTACTGTGTAAAGAAAGGTCGTTAACACTTCCCCTTCTTTTCATGTATCATTGCTCATTAGGATATTTTTTAACAATATGCATCTCTGATATGTGGAAGTGCTGCTTTTTAAGTCATGTTTATCTGTAGCAAGTAACAGGGGAAAACATTATTCAAGAATTTACTTCAAATAAACTGAACAACCTGCTGCTATTTTGTTTTTTATTTAAAAAAACGATTTTTTTTTTTCAGATCTAGTGACTGAAATGGAGGACCACTCAAATGATCTGAATGATGTGGGCATCCCGTTTCTGGATTATAAAACCTACACTGATCGTGTCTTTTTCTTACCATCGAAGGATGGAGAAAACGATGTCATGATAACTGGTAAACTGGACATTCCGGAGGCAAGACGACAGACAGTAGAGCAAGCTCTTAACCAGTTTTCAAATTTGCTGAACAGCAAATCTTTCTTGATTGATGTAAGTTTAATTGATGTAAAGTCACTTAATTTTGTAGAGTGAAGAGAATGGCAAGGTTGAGGATCAGTAATTGAACTTGACTTTGTACATTACTTGTATTGTGTTTCATTAAAAGAGGGAGATATTTAAAGTTGGATTGAAAGATCAATGCATAATGCTTCAAGTGTGCTATTTAGTGCCAGGCCAGTGTAATGCTTTTCAAGTAATATTTTTGGTTACTGAGTTAGCAACAAGTGCCACACAAATGCCAGGCAATGACCATCTCCAACAAGAGAGAATCTAACCATCTCCCCTTGACATTCGATGGCGTTACCATCGCTGAATCCCCCACTATCAACATTCTGGGGGTTGCAGTTGACCAGAAACTGAATTGGGCCAGCCATATAAGTACTGTGGCTACATGAGGAGGTCAGAGGCTGGGAAGTCTGCACTGAGTAACTCACCTCCTGACTCCCCAATACCTGTCCACCATCTACAAAGCACAAGTCAGGAGTGTGATGGAATACTCTCCATTTGCCTACAGGAGTGCTGCTCCAACAACACTCGAGAAGCTCGACACCATCCAGGACAAAGCAGCCTGCTTGATTGGCACCTCATCTGCCACCTTCAACATTGACTTCCTCTACCACCGATACATAGTGGCAGGAGTGTGTACCGTATACAAGATGCACTGCGGCAACTCACCAAAGCTCCTTCGACAACACCTTCCAAACCCACAACCTTTCCCACCGAGAAGGACAAGGGCAGCAGACGCATGGGAACACCACCACCTGCTGCAAGTTCCCCTCAAAGCCACACACCATCCTGACTTGGAACTATATCGCCGTTCCTTCACTGTCACTGGGTCAAAATCCTGGAACTCCCTTCCTAACAGCACTGTGGGTGTACCTACGCCACATGGACTGCAGTGGTTCAAGAAGGCAGCTCACCACCACCTTCTCAAGGGCAATTAGAGATGGGCAATAAATGCTGGCCTAGCCAGCGACACCCACATCCTGCGATAGAATAAACAAAATGTGGCCCTCAATAACAAAGTCTTTGGATTTTGACTAATTTTTGTCATCATAGTCTGTTCAAAACCAGGGGACCCTGTGTTTGTTTTTTAATGTTGATTGGACACCATGGGGTAAATTTAACTATCAGCTGGTGGACCAATTCTGCTGGCGGCTAGGGTCTCATTAATATGCCATCGGTGAGCTGCAGTGTCCAAACTGATGAGCTTCTGCAGCTTGCCGGCTCTGTGCTGTTGCAGGATCAGAAGACCTAGGTCTGGCTGGTAGAATGGTCGATCCAGGGTGGTAGCATAGAAACATAAAAAATAGGAGCAGGAGGAGGCCATTCGGCCCTTCGAGCCTGCTCCGCCATTCATTATGATCATGCTGATCATCCAACTCAATAGCCTGTTCCCGCTTTCGCCCTATACCCTTTAGACCCAAGAGCTATATCTAACTCCTTTTTGAAAACCTACAATGTTTTGGCCTCAACTGCTTTCTGTGGTAACGAATTCCACAGGCTCACCACTCTCTGGGTGAAGAAATTTCTCCTCATCTCGGTCCTGAAAGGTTTACCTCGTATCCTGAGACTATGACCCCTGGTTCTGGACTCCCCCACCATCGGGAACATCCTTCCTGCAACTACCCTGTCAAGTCCTGTTAGAATTTTATAGGTTTCTATGAGATCCCCCCCTCACTCTTCTGAACTCCAGCGAATATGATGCTAACACTCAATCTCTCCTCATACGTCAGTCCCGCCATCCCAGGAATCAATCTGGTAAACCGTTGCTGCACTCCCTCTATAGCAAGAACATCCTTCCTCAGATAAGGAGACCAAAACTGCACACAATATTCCAGGTGTGGCCTCACCAAGGGCCTGTATAATTGCAGCAAGACATTCCTGCTCCTGTACTCGAATCCTCTCGCTATGAAGACCAACATACCATTTGCCTTTTTTACCGCCTGTTGCACCTGCATGCTTACCTTCAGCGACTGGTGTACTAGAACACCCAAGTCTCGCTGCATATTCCCATCTCTCAGTTTATAGCCAGTCAGATAATCTGCCTTCCTGTTTTTGCTACCAAAGTGGGTAACCTCAAATTTACCCACATTATACTGCATCTGCCATGCATTTGCCCACTCACTCAACTTGTCCAAATCACCCTGAAGCCTCTCTGCATCCTCCTCACAACTCACCCTCCCACCCAGTTTTGTGTCATCTGCTAATTTGGAGATATTACATTTAGTTCCCTCATCTAAATCATTAATGTATATTGTGAATAGCTGGAATCTTCGCACCGATCGCTGCAGTACCCTACTAGTCACTGCCTGCCATTCTGAAAAAGACCCATTTATTCCTACTCTTTGTTTCCTGTCTGCCAACCAGTTTTCTATTTATCGCAATACACTATCCCCAATCCCAGGCGCTTTAATTTTACACGCTAATCTCTTATGTGGAACTTTGTCGAAAGCAGCCCACATTATTCATCCTGACTCCACCAATATATGTACTTTTTTGGTGTCTCTTCTGCTGTACTGCCCAGTTGTCTCAGTCCTAGGTATGTCATTGGACCTTGATTTGCATATTAAAAGTGCTTACCACCTGAAACAGGCAGGAGCTCTTTGTACCTGAGACGGTAAGCCTTTTTGGAGCTGCTATGACCCCGTTTATGCTGAACAGCCTGTTAAAACCTACCACTATATCTTGAAGTTAAAACTTGCAATAACTTATTTATTACCTTAGTAAGCAAAAGAGTGGGTGGGAAAACTGGGTGGTGCAGGAGTTTGTTTTTTCTTTTCGTTCATGGGATGTGGGCATCGCTGGTCAGGCCAGCATTTATTTTCCATCTCTAATTGCCCTTGAGAAGGTGGTGGTGAGCTGCCTTCTTGAACCGCTGCAGTCCATGTGGGGTAGGTACACCCACAGTGCTGTTAGGAATAGAGTTCCAGGAATTTAACCCAGCGACAGTGAAGGAACGGTGATATAGTTCCAAGTCAGGATGGTGTGTGACTTTGAAGGGAACTTGCAGCTGGTGGTGTTCCCATGCATTTGCTGCCCTTGTCCTTCTAGGTGATAGAGGTCGTGGATTTGGAAGGTGCTGTCTAAGGAGGTGCATTGCTGCAGTGCATCTTGTAGATGGTACACACTCTTGCCACTGTGCATTGGGGTGGAGGGAGTGAATGTTTGTGAATGAGATGCCAATCAAACGGGCTGCTTTGTCCTGGATGGTATCGAGCTTCTTGAGTGTTGTTGGAACTGCACCCATCCAGGCAAGTGGAGAGTATTCCATCACACTGCTGACTTGTGCCTTGTAGATGGTGGACAGGCATTGAGGAAACAGGAGGTGAGTTACTCGTCACAGGATTCCTCTGACCTGCACTTGTAGTCCTGGTATTTATATGGCTACTCCAGTTCAGTATCTGGTCAATGGTAGCCCCAGGATGTTGATAGTGGGAGATTCACAATGGTAATGCCATTGAATGTCAAGGGGAGATGGAAAGATTCTCTCTTGTTGGAGATGGTCATTGCCTGGCACTTGTGTGGCACAAATGTTACTTGCCAGTCATCAGCCCAAGCCTGGATATTGTCCAGGTCTTGCCTCATTTCTACACGGACTGCTTTCAGTATCTGAGGAGTCGCGAATGGTGCTGAACATTGTGCAATCATCGGCAAACATCCCCACTTCTGACCTTATGATTGAAGGAAGGTCATTGATGAAGCTGCTGAAGATGGTTGGGCCTGGAATACTACTATGAGGAACTGCTGCAGTGATGTCCTGGAGCTGAGATGATTGACTTCCAACAACCACAACCATCTTCCTTTGCGCTAAGTACGACTCCAACCGGCAGAGAGTTTTTCCCCCAATTCCCACTGACTCCAGTTTTGCTAGGGCTCCTTGATGTCATACTCTGTCAAATGCTGCCTTGATGTCAAGGGCAGTCACTCTCAGCACACCTCTTGAGTTCAGTTCTTTTGTCCATGTTTGAACAAAGGCTGTAATGACGTCAGGAGCTGAATGGCCCTGGTGGAACCCAAACTGAGCATCAGTGGGTAGGTTAGTGCTAAGCAAGTGCTGTTTGATAGCACTGTCGACGACACCTTCCAGCACTTTACTGGTGATGTAGAGTAGACTGATGGGGCAGTAATTGGCTGGGTTGGATTTGTGCTGCTTTTTGTGTACAGGACATACCTGGGCAATTTTCCACATTGCCGGGTTGATGCCAGTGTTGTAGCTATACTGGAACAGCTTGGCTAGGGACATGGCAAGTTCTGGAGCACAGGTCTTCAGTAATATTGCCGGAATGTTGTCAAGGCCCATAGCCTTTGCAGTATTCAGTGCCTTCAGTCATTTTTTGATATTACGCGAAGTGAATTGAATTAGCTGAAGACTGGCATCTGTGATGCTGGGGACTTCAGGAGGAGGCCGAGATGGATCATCCACTCGACACTTCTGACTGAAGATTGTTGCAAATGCTTCAGCCTTATCTTTTGCACTGATGTGCTGGGCTCCCCCATTATTGAGAATGGGGAAATTTGTGGAGCCACCTCCTCCAGTTAGTTGTTTAATTGTCCACCATCATTCGCGACTGGATGTGGCAGGACGGCAGAGCTTAGATATGATTTGTTGGTTATGGGATCGCTTAGCTCTATCGCATGCTGCTTACGCTGTCTGGCACGCAGATAGTCCTGTATTGTAGCTTCACCAGGTTGACCCCTCATTTTGAGGTATGCCTGGTGCTGCTCCTGGCATGCCCTCCTGCACTCTTCATTGAACCAGGGTTGGTCCCCCGGTTTGATAATTATGGTAGAGTGGGGGAAATGCCAGGCCATGAGGTTACAGATTGTGGTTGAGTACAATTCTGCTGCTGCTGATGGCCCACAGCGCCTCATGGATGCCCAGTTTTGTATTGCCAGAACTGTTCAAAATCTATCCCATTTAGCACAATGCGCGACACAACATGATGGAGGGTATCCTCGATGTGAAGATGGGACTTTGTCTCCATAAGGATTGTGCGGTGGTCACTCCAACCAATACTGTCATGGACAGATGCATTTGCGGCAGGCAGATTGGTGAGGATGAGGTCAAATATATTTTTCCCTCTTGGTTCCCTCAACACCTGCTGCAGACCCAGTCTAGCAGATATGTCCTTTAAAGCTCGGCCAGCTCAGTCAGTAGTGGTGCTACCGAGCCACTCTTGCTGATAGACATTGAAGTCCCCCAACTGGAGTACATTCTGCGCCCTTGCCACCCTCAGTGCTTCCTCCAACTGCTGTTCAACATGGAGGAGTACTGAGTCATCAGCTGAAGTGGGGGGGGCGGTAGGTGGTAATCAGCAGGAGGTTTCCTTGCCCATGTTTGACCTGATGCAATGGGACTTCATGGGTTTGGAGTCAATGTTGAGGACTCCCAGGGCAACTCCCTCCTGACTGCACACCACTGTGCTGCCACCTTGCTGGATCTGTCCTGCTGGTTGGGCAGGACATAGCCGGGGATGGTGATGGTGGTGTTGCTCTGCTTCACCCCTGGACCTGATGTGAGTTTTGCCCAGATTGATGGGATGCACATTTCTATCTATCCTGACTGTAAGGCTTCCATGAACTGAGATTGGATAGTCTCAACCCAGTTCCTAGTGGTTTTGAGCAAGGTGATATTGATTAACATACTAGAATGGGCAAAAATAAAAATGTAACAGACAGAGTTTTAATGTCAGTAAGAAACCGAACCTTAATTTAGCACAATTGGTAGAGAATTGAGATCTCTGAGCCACCATAAAGAAGGTTGTTACGGATAGTGGACAGATTCATACTACCGCAATAGGGGGTTTTAATCTGAGGCACGTCATTGGGTAGAGTAGAAGAAACCTTACTCAGTATTATCTCTGATCTGTGAGTACTTGATGTTGAGACTGAGTGATAAAACTGGAAAAAAGTGCTTCATTCCCCAACACTTGCATCTTTGAGTGCAAAATTCAACTTTAATAAACTTAATTCTTTAAGTTGTTGGCTCGTGAGTTGCTGATCCATTTGTAACAGGAACATCCCAGCTTCATTCCCCAGTCTGTACTGAATTGAATTTGCTGTTCTTGAGGAGGCTGACAGTCACAACACTATAAATGGCCTGGTTTAGGAAAGGGCAAATCACCCAGAATACCTGCTCCTGACTATTACTATAATTTGTCTACACTAGGTGTCAAGACTGATGTGAATCAACATTTTGCAAAGTAGCTGAGGATGATGAGTGGAAACTGTACCTTGCAGGAAGTCAATAAGAGATTTTCCTCTGATTTTCACCTGGGAAATGCTCAGTTCCCAGGTGCAGAGCAGAACCAAAAGGGTAGAAACCTGTAACCCCAGGTCTTCACACCCTTTGCATTACTGTAGGATTTCTGCTGTTTCTGGTCTAGGAATGATTACTCCTATAAAAGGCACCAGCCAGGAAATGAGATAGGAGCAATGTAACAGTGCCTAGTCTTACCTTTCTGTTTGAATACTGGGTGTGCACTCATTAGGAACAGTGCCCAGAATAAATTGGCTTTATGCCCAGCCCTGTACAGATTGGAGAATCTGAGAGGGATCAGCAGTAACGACAACTGAGGATTTGTGACAGTAGCTAACCTAGTTCTACTTGGAGATTTGAACGGTTGCTAACATTGTTGTGGGGCTGTGAGGCCTACAGCAGTGGTTTACTTTCCATCCCTGTTTTTCTACCAATGGGTGGTTCTAAACCTGGAGAATGCTTGACCAAGGATGTTGATCTAACCATAAATGTGGCAGGTTCAGGTCATTCGATGTGTTCCACTTGAATGACAAAAGGTGTAGGGGGAGGAGAAATGAGTCCCAACATCCTCCTCAGAAGAGGAGTAAATTGAAGAGGGTGAGGAGAAATTTGTTTCCTTTAACCAGACATTGGAATTCTAAAAATCTGCAAATAATTAGCAGAGTGGAAAATTTTCATTGTGCAAGTTTACTATGTGTTATAAATGCCCCAGCTAATGCAATGCTTACTGAATCAAGGACAAAAACTTAATGCATCAAACAACACACTTTGCATTGTTTACTTTTTTAGTGAGTTTTAATTTTATTCAGTTTTAATGTGGGTATTTGAGCCAATGGAATTTGTGAAGTTTTGAATGAAGCCATCAAATGTGCAATGTTGCTATAGTTTCCTGTTGTCAGTTCCAGTGTTTAATTCATTTGCCTCCTCCACATTCACACTGACTTCCTTGTTCATGAGTATGAAATTGCTCAACTAAGATGACATAGTACCACTTGTTGGCCCAGCAGAAGATGCACCTAAATGGTATGAAAGTTATCTCCATTCTGCACCAGACACTTAGTGAAGATTGGTGAAACCTGTCCTACTCATGAAACCAGAATTTAGTTTCTAGGAGTTTGTACCTTCATTTAAACCTTACTAATGAAACTCAACTTTTATTTTTTTGAACAGTTTATCCACACACTTGAGAATCAGAGAGATTTCTCTGCTAGAGAGAAAGTTTACTTTGCATCATTGCTGACTATTGCTTTGCATGGAAAGCTGGAATACTACACCGACATCATGAGGACACTGCTATTGGAGCTCATGGAACAATATGTTGCTAAAAACCCAAAGCTCATGCTCCGAAGGTATGTAAGGCCTGCACTTCTGCAATCAAAACCTTTTTTATTCTTGTAAAACTTCAACTGAATTGCCAAAGTTTGGCAACCTGCCCTTGTAATTTAATCCTTTAAGCCAATGGTATAATTCTGGTGAATCTGTGCTTTATCCCTCCAAGACTAATATATCTTTCCTAAAGTTCATTGCTCAAAACTGGCTGCAGTATTCCAGATTGGATTGACCAAGGCTCTGCACAACTAAAACATCAGTTCTTCACTTTTGAATTTCAGTCCCTTTTGAGATAAAATCCAACACTTCATTAGCTTTTTAAATTGCGTTTAGAACCTGCACAGTAGCTTTTAGTGATAAATAACTAAATCTCTTTGTTCTCCATAGCTAGAACACCATGCTAGTAAGGGGTTTGCAACCTTTTAGGTTGGCTTTTTTATCTTTGTACAGGACTGATGCTTCCACAGTGTCTTACCAACATTTTATGTTTTAACTTCAGACCTGATCTGTAGGCATTCCATGTTTCTAATTCCTTCCATTTTCTTGTCTTTTACCTTGGATGAACTGATTAGCTTTCACATCTTCATTTGTTTCTTTAATGTGTTAAGTTTCTTCAATGCTTCTTTGACTGACTGGGATTATTTTGTATCACCTACCATCCTCCTGCTTTTCTTGCAAGCAGATTACAAGTCTTTAACTAATGATAATTAACATTCTTTTGGAGTATTTTGGTCATTTCCCCCTTTTCCCTGACTATTGAGATGCTTGGTTCACTTTCATTTTTCTCTCCATTGCTGACTGACCTCTTGTATGTTCCTGGACTTTTCTGTTTTTGCTTAAGATTTCCAACATGTACAGTCTTTTATCCTGTATTAGAATGTATATACATTAGTTTCACAATAATTGACCACAGTCGGTTGTTGAATTAAGATGGTAAGATACATAATAGAGCACATAAAGGGTAAACTAAATCCTGAAGTTGGTTTTGAAATGAAATGTGAACTTTGCCATTCTTTTCTGTTTAGATGTGAAACTGTTGTGGAGCGAATGCTTTCCAATTGGATGTCTATCTGTCTATACCAGTTTCTGAAGGTAACTCCAAATATCTGTGTACATTCAGTTCTGACTGCATGTTAATATTGTCCCAATAACTGAAGGATTTATTTCCACCTGTAAAATTTAGGATTCTGCTGGTGAACCACTATACAGACTATTCAAAGGGCTTAAGCACCAGGTAGAGAAAGGCCCAGTCGATGCAGAACTGAAAAAAGCAAAATACACACTAAATGACACAGGGCTATTGGGAGAGGATGTGGAATATCACGTTCTGGTAAGTCTGCAATCCCATACCGATTTATTAAAATGATTATCACAGTTTTATAACAAGAGGTAAACAGCCATTTTTTCTCACCCTTTCCTGACTAGTGTATTCTGGGTGTGTTCCTGGCACCAGTTGCTGTATGCAGTTCTTGTCCCTGACCACTACCCCAGTTTAGATATGCTAACTCAGCACAGGCAAGGGATCCTTCATCATCTGGATTTGAATGGCTCAGTATTTGCTGTACTAACTTACTGAAACATTGACAGAAACAAAATATGAATTTAAAACTTGGAGTTGCCTTGACTGTTAAATAAAGAAATAAATAATTTTAATCATTGGAGGCTAGTTAGGAACTATGAAAGGAGTTTGAATGCAGCATTGTGCCTTCCTGTCAACATCTTGAAATGAATGTGACACATTAATACCCCAAGGAATAATTGACTATAATTAATAGGATATTGCAGGTACAATTCTCATTTAAAAAATTTTATTTTGGAATTGATGTTTTAGAAACTCCAAGATTTTATCCAGGTGTCCATCATTTTGATGTCTGGACAAGAACAGAAAAGTCATGCCAATCAATAATGAATTGGGACAGGAAAGAGGGGTCCTTTTAGAAATAGACAGGGCGACAGAAGGATCAAAACAAGTTTAAGAAGGATCATATTCTAACAGTTATTTGCAGAATCTGAATGTCAATCTAAATGCACATTGAAGTATTGATTACAATTGCAGTATTAAGTGGGAGAGTACCTTCCAGATTCCTTGGAGTTACAAACTCATTTCAGGATTTATTCTAAATGCAAGCTGAACTTTGTGCCCAAATCGTTGCAGTATTTGGAATTATGACCAGGTATGGAGAACTGGACCGCTAAAGTTTCTAAGCCAAATATCGAATAACCTGTGCTCAAAACAGATTATGCAACTTTGCGTAAGAGTTTATTTTCCTTTTTTTTTTGTATCTTGTCAGACTTTGAATGTACTTGTGCAAGAGGACATTGGAGAATATATACCAGTAAAGGTCCTGAGCTGTGACAGCATAACCCAAGTTAAAGAGAAAATTCTTGATCAAGTGTACAGAAATATTCCTTTTTCACAAAGGCCTAAGCTAGATAGTGTTGTTCTTGGTAAGTCATAATTAACCACATTAACTATTTTTCCTGCACAACCCACCCAACCCCACCCCTGCCTGATCTCTTCTCAGAGCGTTCTCCCCCTCCTGATCCCTTCTTCCAGCCTTCATCTCTTCCTGATCCCTGCCAACAACCTTCTGCTCCACACGCCAGAATCTTCCATAGGCTTGCATCCCACCCACCTCTCCCCAAAACTAAAACTGTGCCAGGGACTCTTCACACATGTCCCCCACTGCAACTCCCTGCTGCCAAATGCCCACCCCTGCTTGCCAGTTATTCTGGCCAGGTGTTGGGTGTTACTCTGCTAGTTTTATTTAAATGTGGCTCTGCTGTTCGCTACTGGACTTCCCTCACCCTGCTTCCATTGATATCAAAGCCATGATGTTTGTGGGGAGCAGTTTGTTTTGATAGACAAGAGAAAGTGTTAATTTTATTTCCTCTTAACTGCCCACAGAATGGCGTCCAGGTTCTACTGGTCAAATCCTTTCAGATCTGGATGTCACTTCAGAACGAGAAAGAAAATGGAGATGTTTAAACACATTAAAACACTATAATGTGAGTAGCATATGCCTTTATTTTCAGTATAAAACTCATTGACATTTCTTGCAGAATGTGAGGATTTGAAAAAGTTATCAAATATTGTTAGCTTGTATGTCTAAATACAGGTACAAAATTTACCTGGCTGTCAAATATACCTTACCCAGCCTTGTACTGTTAAACCAATCATGACTACATTTCCACCTTGATAACTGAACTTTGAAGAGGGAGCTGTCTTTATGTTTGTGGAGGAACAATAGTGGAATAGTCATGTAGCATTTTATCACATTCAGTGTTTTTGCAGTAATGGCACATGAGTACAATTCATTCAAGTGTTTAGGCCAAGAAAGGTTTTACTAACTACTTTTTGAAAAAATCCCATTAATCCTTGGGCATCTGCAATAAACATCTGAGTCCAGGCTCAACAAATTGGGAAGGTCTTGAGGTCAGGTGAATCCTTTCTCAGTGTCTACAATACGAATAACATCAACTCTCATTACTCTTAGAATTTAAAAGTTGTGCCATAAAGAATTTTTTTTTTTAAGTTTCTTGTTATGTTTTGTAAGATGTATGTTAACATTATAAAGAATACAAAAAGTATTAATTGAAATAATTTTTACCGTCAGTGAGACACTCGGGAGGCAATAATGATTAGTGATGAAACACACAGCAGTTGCTCTCATTTTGTTGTTGCAGTTTAGCCATGCATTCAGAATCTTAAATCATTTTTCAAACCTATTTTCAAATAATGGTGTGAGTTAAGCTACTTTTAATAAATCAGTGCCCAGTCTGCAGGATGAGATTGATCTACTTGAAGCTGTATGACCTAGCTAGCTAGCCAGCTTTCATTCACATTTGCTTTGTGTGTTGAGGTGAATGCAACCCGAGAGGTAAAAATACTGCCAAAAGCCTACAGCCCATGCACTTCTCCTGTCCCTGTGCAAATTCTGAACTGTTGATCAGCTTGAATTGTACATGTCACAGCTTGTTTCCATCCCTAATGAACCGTCTGGAGCATGGCCTCAGCTCCCTGGCAGCCTTCAGATACTTCACTGTTCTCTACCACATTGTTAAATAGAACTGAGGAGTGCTGCTGTGCCTGACAAATTGGAAATAATAGTTATTTCACAGTGAGCTGCAACTCATGGTACACAATACCTCCTATTAAATCAATGGAGAAACTGAACTTGTGTTTTTGAATCTATTCATTTTACTGCTTTTTTAAAAAATCCCTACACTTACCCCTGGCATTATGCAGCAGTCCTTGACCAAGTTAAAGCCGATGCCTCTGGAAATGGACAGTTGTAACTGATTTTGACAGAAATGTGACACAATCTGTACTGATTTTCAATAGCATCTACTTCTGGATGGTGGTGAATGTATTGGCCGAGACTTTTTATAAATCCCCACGCACATTTCTCCACCCCACCCAGGACACAAGTGCATCTTTGACCACAGTGGGCCTTCCAGCCTTAGGGTCATTTCAATGCAAGAGTGTTCCGCAGCCTTTTTCAGGGAGCTCTGCCAAAATAGGGTGGGGTTTAACAGCAGCATAGAGTCTGAGCCATCTGCAGATTCTTTAGTTCATGCAAGAACACAGGATACCTGAGCTTGATGGGCATCCCTTGTGTCCAGCATTCAAAAAACACAAATTGTGTGGAGTATAACACTGGACTTATTTCCCTAATTTGCATCTCATAAAATGATATTTATTATTATATACTTAAGCAACAAAAAAAAACCCTGTCAGAAAATGCGTCACTAACTGAGAATTCTGCTGTTCTTACAGGTACGGGATTTCTCCACTCTCATTTTAGTAAGGTCTTCACACACTCAGCAACCTGATGATCATCAGCAGATTATTCACGGTGAAAGTCAGTAGCAATTTATCACTCTGCATTAATGAATAGAAAGTACAATGTTATGTTAACAAATAGGTGCAGATAGTATTCCCACTTTGAAAGTTTACACTGAAATAGAAATCGGATCAGAAATTATAACTTGACGTAGGCTTTCTAAAAGATATTCACACAATCACAGAATTGTTACAGTGCAGAAGGAGGCCATTCAGCCCATCGTGTCTGCACTGGCTCTCCGAAAGAGCAATTCCCTCAGTTCCATTCAGCTGCCTTCTCCATAACTCTGCACATTCTTCCTTTTCGTATAATTGTCCTTTTGAATGCTTCAATTGAACCTGTCTCCACCACGTTCTCAGGCAGTGCATTCCAGACCTTAACCACTCGCTGCATGAGAAAGTTTTCCTCATGTCACTTTTACTTCTCTTACCAAATACTTCAAATCTGTGCCCTCTCATTCTCGAACCTTTCACGAGTGGGAACAGTTTCTCTATCTACTCTGTCCAGACCACTCATGATTTTGAATAACTCTATCGAATCACCTCTCGGCCTTCTCTTCAAGGAAAACAGTCCTAACTTTTCCAATCTATCTTCATAACTGAAATTCCTCATCCCTGGAACCATTCTCTTGAATCTTTTCTGTACTCTCTCCACATCTTTCCTAAAGAGCGGCGCCCAGAACTGGACGCAATACTCCAGCTGAGGCCGAGTTAGTGTCTTATACATTCAGTTGTACAGCATTAGCCTACTAAAGATTCAAAGTGCAACAACATTTTGACTTTTTATTTACATTGTGTATGTGAGAGAACTTGTGTTGTCATTTTTAATTTCAGGTGAGGGATGCCAATGCTGGACATGGAACACTCTTATTTTGGCGCTCAATTACAGTATAGACAGGATTTTGGATAGAATACCTTCTATTCTGCCCAGCCTTGTTCCTCTAACATTAATCTCAGAAGTGCCATCAGTATACTAATTAAATTTCCAACATTGCTCTCCTAGTGGCCTCTCTTACTGTTTTACTGAATATTGGACAGTTTTGTGCCTTGTGTCAACCAGAACTCAAGTTGTGAGAAAGGAAGAATTCAGCCTGTCCTAACTGTCATTGAGTACCTCAGCTTTGAAACAGACATGTTTCTTTGCCAATGTCTTCATTATAGGACTTGAAAATAACTAATTGTTGTAAAGACTCTGATGTGCAGCTTTGGAGTTTGATGTATTCTCCAAATATTCCAATCCCTAAACTGCCTTTCTATAAGATTGTTGAATGCATCATTGCTTCCCATTTTTATGCCCACCTCTTCCAAAATTTCCCAGTTCGCTTCTGCCCTTCAAACAAAAAAGCTCCAGTTGCCCTGGCGAAAGCCACAAATGACATCCTCTGTGACTGAGTATTGCATATTATTCTCCTTGACGTTTCCACGTTGTTAAATATGGCAGATCACACCATCCTCCACCATCTCCCCTTGATTATCCAGTTCCATGAGACTTCCATTGCAGGGTGACAGTAGCAAAAATGGGTGATAGCACATCAGCAACATGTTTTACACTGCCTGATTTTCCTATTCCATTGGCTTGAATAGAAAAGAAAATTGAACAGCATGTAAACCAGTCTGATGGTGTGATATCACCTGCTTTGTGTGGTTGCCAAAGACATATTTCACCTCATTTTCTAAATGCATCTCTCACTGTATTTTGATTTGGAAGACATTGAGGCAGGAAGCTTGAAAATGTGCTTTAGTAAGATTCTTGTCCTTCAATTTGGTCATTCCAGAAAGTGGATTATTAGAAGAAGATAGAAGGTGGCATTTAGTGCGGCCAGCAGATGAAGTCGACGAAAGTAAATCGAAGCGAGGCAGCATGAAAGAAAAAGAAAGGACCAAAGCTATCACAGAAATATATTTGACAAGGCTATTGTCTGTAAAGGTGAGATTTTATGTACATTTTAATAGCTATTTACTTAACAAAATATATAGAATTTATCAAAAATCAGTTTCTGTTCTACTCTGAATAAAACTACCAACCAGGAAGGTGAACAATTATGCAACAAAATTTGCCAACTTTGCTAGTCTACCTTTTCTTCAGTGCTGCAAACCAGGCACTGCAGGTTGTTTAATTGGAAACTGTTCTGTTGCTTTAAACCAGGGGTGTCTTCAGTTTTTGTCTTTGTGGGCCACATAGGTATGTATCATGGAACCTTGGAGGCTGTGAAGTTTATTTTGCATACATCTCAAGCTGCTACTTCTACTGGATCTTTATCAAAACAAACAAAGTGCCTTCATGATTGGATCCTCAAAATTGATATCTGCCAAAGACTTTAGACATGATACTTAATGCACTACTCTATTAGCAACTGCTGATGCTCATGACCTGTAATATATTTAAAATGTTGCATCTGGAAAGTCGTACTTTCCGTTATCATATTTTTGACAGTTTGGTGTCAGTTATAAATTTTTATGTCCATATTTATAATGGAACCAGCTATGAAAACTTGTTACCCTATAACTATGCCCTTCTGCTAGTGATGATGTAACGCCTCAGATTTGCAGCTCCCAACTGCAACCTGTATTTCAGAGAAACTCCTATACTCCAAACAACTCTGCTTCCTAATTGGTTGTATGTTTTTCTATTTAGCTATAAATAACATAAAATTGAAGTATTGAATAAAATAATGGCAAAATGTATGATTTTAAAATGGGAGTTAGTTCATTTATATTTGTTTAATTGCTCAGCATACAGTTGGCTATAATGATTGTTGAAATTACAAGTGTTCTAGGCTCTTTCCCCAAAGCAATTAACTCCTTGATGGGATAAATTTTCACAAATGTTGCTTGTTTTCATGTCCTTGCTTGCTATTATTCACATTAAACCTCGATGGTGATTATTGGAAGGTTAATTGACTGCATATCATTACGGGCAAGCTAATTCTGTCTTTAAACAGTGAAAACATACATACTAACAAAAGGGAGTCATTGGGTAGCTATGAGCAGCAGGAACCTCACTCGGCCTGTTTTACTCTTCATACTATACTGTTGGCAACTAACAAGAGTACAGCAGGAGTCAAACCTTCTTGATTTGTATAGCTCTGCTACTGAGTTAGCCATTGAGAAACATTGAATGCAATTAAAGACTATATTTGCAAGCAGAAACCTCTGTAGTTATGTTGTGGCCAATCGTGCTGCTTGTAAGGTTGTTGCATGTAGCAGCAAAGGAATGGAATATGCAATATATAAAACAGCTTCCTGTTACCAAGAAAAAAAAATTAACACCTATTTATTTGACTAAACCAGGGAACGCTGCAACAGTTTGTAGATAATTTCTTCCAAAGTATTCTCAGTACGAATCAAATCGTTCCAACGGCTGTGAAATACTACTTTGACTTCCTCGATGAGCAAGCACGCAAGAATGAAATATATGATGAAGAAACCATTCACATCTGGAAAACCAACAGGTAGGAAAATGGAAATTTGGATTATTAGTTCTCTATACTGTGTTCATGTTATTAGTATGATTGTGTACTTTGAGTATCCTATTTCCATTGGGATAATTTTTTATCTTTACCACCTGGGTATTGAACACTGCCGAGGTTGAATGCAGAGAGGAAAGTCAGGTGGGAAGGATTGTTATGGAACCTGCCCAGATTTCCTTCCACTAATGGAAGAGTCAAGCAGATTCTGTTACTAGTGTGCAATCATTTCCACCTCGCATTCTGCACTCAGCCAGGTGAAGTTTAATGCTCAGGTGATTAAAGATGAAAATCTACCTCCTAACGTTTTCAGCGTTAAACATTTTATTTAGTGACCATTTTAAGGTATATCAAATTCACCTACCCCACACCCCCCCCCCCCACCCCCCCAAGCTCTCTCCATCCCCACCGCCACACCAATGTCTAAAGAAATCCCTATTTTGCATTTGTATAAAATGTGGACTGAGAATTTTTTTTAAAATTGTGCCATCTTTATGTAGAGGAAGTCTGATAAATGGATGGTTGCCAAGTCCCTGTATTTCAAAAAGGCTTTTGACAGGATCAAGTGGTTGTGCTTGTACCTTCATAGATTGGATCTGAACTCTTTGCTCCCGGTCCTTTGCTATGGTGCTGATGTACCATTCCACAGGGCCTTCGGTCAGGAGGGAGTCATTGGACAGGATTCCCCTTTACCTCTGTTTTTCGTCTGACCTTGGAACCATTGGCTGCTTATATTAGAACCTATGGTGAAATGAAAGACCACAAATAATCCTGTTAAAACATTGGATTTTCTTGTATTAAGACAGCCCCCAGCCCATTTTGAAGGATCGTGAAAGATACCTCCCAGTTTTTGGACTAGTGGATTGATTTAGAAGTCACTAAAAGTGCACACTTATTTGGGGGAAGGTCTGAGCATATTTCTATGTCTCTTAATCATTGACCCCAATTATTACATTTCATTGCTTTTACCTTTTAGATGGGCCTTTAGGTGAGATAGGTAGCAGGTAGCAGCTATACCATCAAAAACAAATTGATTCTTCATTACATCAATGCAAACAATTGATAGAATGGATTTTACTTTTTGAGAAATGGTTGATTTTTTGAGATATCTATAGCCTGGTGCTTTAATTTATTGATAGGCTTAGGATACATTTGCAGCACTTTCCAGTGTGTGGGGAATGTAGTGGTCTTTCCAGTTCATGTGGATTGCCCAACTTTAGAGGTGAATATATCAAATTGAATCCTGATCAAATACGAGCTAGCCAACCACTTCCACTTAAGCACTGCTGTATGTGGTAAATTGCTTCTTTCCCCAGTTCCATCCTAAATGGTGTAATAAAGAGTAAGAAAAAATTAATGTGGCTAAATGGTTTGTACGGCAATCCTAACAGTAATCTAATGAATATCTTACTGAATTCCTATGTTGCGAGTTATTTTGGGACACTTGCCCTTGATTTATAGTCTTTATTCCAAAGTCTGGCCTGCATTGGTCATCCTTGTATACAGAAAATATATATTGAAAGAGTAGAAAAATATGAAACACATGAGTGGTCTGTTCATTGGCAGAGGCCTTCCTGTTAGTTGAAGAGTTAGTGGCACAGGTTGGAACTGAACTGGGACGAAAAAAATTAGGATCATATAAAATACTTGTGGAATTTCACATAGTTGTCTTTCTCCTATAAAAGTCCATTGATTTTTCTCCAGTAATTGCGAGGTATCCATTTTTTTCACAGTTTGCCATTGAGGTTCTGGGTAAACATACTGAAAAACCCACATTTCATATTTGATGTGAAAGTTAATGAAGTGGTAGATGCATCCTTATCGGTGATTGCACAGACCCTCATGGATGCTTGTACAAAGACTGAGCACAAGTTGAGCAGAGTAAGTATCTCAACTTCAAAAGCAAAATATGAAAATCTTAATAATTGGAAAAACTTTGATACTAGCTTTTGCTTCAGAGGTGCAAGGTTGTGGTGAAGCAATTGATTTTTTTCCCCCCTGATTTTTAAAATAATTATCCAGGAATACATAAAACTGCATTTCTAAATTTACGTATATGTCCCATTTATCTATGATTGTAGTAACATATATGAAGAACTGCAATAATTTAAGATGTATATTTCTAATCCTTAGGACTCTCCAAGCAACAAGCTACTTTATGCAAGAGAAATTTCCACATACAAGAAAATGGTGGAGGAGTAAGTGGGAAAAAAAACAAGTTTAACAAACTTCAAAAAACTAAGTATAAGCTTCAAGAAGTTGCACTTTAAAGTTCAATTCAGTCACTTTGGTAGTTACCATTCATTTACTGAATTGTCAACAAAAATAATTCTCATTTAAAATTCCCATTCTGCTTTCAACTGAATTTGAGATTTAGATTCACTTTCTTCATCTGGGAAGAGCTCTCCATACCTTTGCAAGGTTCACTTTTCCTAGTAGGTTAGTTGAGATATTTGCCACTGGAATGTCAGAACTTCTTAACCAAGAAGAATACTTTGAATGCTGCAAGGCTAATGAGGGAACTGCTTGGGAAATCACAAAAATCTTTTTGAATGCAAAGAATTTCAGAACATAAATATACTTAAAGCCTGTTTCAATAGTAGTCCTGCATAACTTTTTTTTAAAAAAGGCTTGGCTACTAAATTCATATCCTTTTTGGATAGAGCAAATATAATAACCCTCATGGCTTCTTCTTTGAGATTAATTCCTATTACAATGCTAATCCATGCATTTCCTGAAGTTACACGATGCTTGCAGGTGAATATATTAACTGTCAATAACCACAATGATAAGGCCATCGTGGGAGCTATGCACTTTGGGGGTCAGGAAATGAAAAGGATTTCTTGCTTCTTGAGACTGTATTCCAAATTGACCCATTCCTACCTTGCTGTGGGACAGTGCAAGTGTGTGGGTGGAAGCCTGATTTAGATTATATACTGAACTCTGTCTTTAGATTGACATATTTTCCCCTCTTTTTGTTTAACAGCTATTACAAGGGGATTCGTCAGATGGTGCAAGTCAGTGATCAAGATATGAACACACACTTAGCTGAGGTCTCGAGAGTAAGTTATATCTGTTTTTGACCTATCTTGAGATTGGTTGAAGTGTAATCCAAACTCAGAATTGCTGAAAATACTAGGGGAAATTTTCCTGTATCTGTGACCAGATTTGCTGGATCACCTAAGTGAGTCAATGCAAAACAAATCAGTGGGGGGAGGGGTGGCGTAGAGAGTTTTGCCGTACATGCCTGAAAGAAGCCTGCATGACTGTGCAGATAAATAGCGACTTGCATTTATGTAATGCTTCTGACATAATGAATGTCTGTACTTCACAGTGTAAGGAAAACAGACATTGAGCCAGAAAAGGGAGATTAGGAGATGTATGCAAGGTATGGGTGAAGAGATGGGTCTACAGAAGGTTTTAAAGATGGGGAGAAAGTCAGAGAGACTTAGTTAGGAAGATCCAAAGAAGTGCAGCTGATCAATGTTCTGCCTGTGAAAAGAGAGAGGAATGCACAGAAGGTTGGAGTCAGAAGAAATTCAGAAAAGGATTTAGGGCTGAAGGAGATTAGAGAGTATTTGACAAGGACATGAAGGGCTTTATAGGCAACATTATAGAATTTTAAATGTGAAGCTTTGCTGGACTGGCATCCTGTACAGGTCAGTGAGGATGGGAGTGATTGTCGAGCGGGGTTTAATGCAGAAAAGATATGTGTGATAGTTTTGGGTAACAAGCAGAATGTTGGAGATGTTGAGTTTGAAAGTGACAAAGGCCTGGATAAGGGTTTCAATTGCTGAGGGTTTGAGGTAGGGTGGAGATCAGCAATATGTAAAGGTATAAATAAGGCTTCTTGGTGATGGCATGTTCAATTTCATGTCATGTTTAGGGTTGAACAGGATGTCGAGTACTGGTTGTGGATCAGTGTGGGACTATGGTGGGGAAGAGGATAGAGTTTGCGACAGGAGCTAAGGACAGTGGCTTTGGTCTTTTCAATGTTGAGCTGAAGGAAATTGTGACTCATCTAAAATGTGGCATTGAGCAGGCAGTCTGACAGCAAAGAGGCAGTCGTGGAATTCAAGAGAAGTAATAATTAGGTAGTGCTGGATATTAGCATGCATGTGAAAACTGACTTTTCCTCCAGATGTTTTGCTAAGGTCAGTTTGGAGATATGGAAGTGGAGGAGGCAGAGCGTGGGGTGGGCCACATTACAATTTTTGACTGACATAGGGGGCCGGTGAGACAGTTTTGGAAAGATAAAGACATTTAAATTTATCTTGCTCGTAATCAAAACACCAACAAATGTGCAATTTTGTGAAGAAGTTTTAAGCGAGATTAATTTATTGACTTACTCTCTTGTCACTATGTTGGACGCTGATTTAGTGAGATACCTGGCATGTTTTTTGTTTGCGGAAGTAGTCAATGTTTGCCCACACACTTGTAGTGACAGAGTATTCTGGATAGACGTCCGTCTTTCAGGAGTGATCTTGATCGCTCTCTTTCCTCTCCCTCTATCTCTCCCTCTGCGCCCCCCCCCCCCCCCCCACTGTGTTGTTGCGCCTCTCTCCCTCTCTCTGTTCTCTCTCTCCCTCCCTCTCCCTCTGTTCTCTCCTCCCCCCCTCTCCCTCTGTTCTCTCCTCCCCCCCTCCCCACTCTCTCCGACAATTACAGAGAAGTGGAATGCTCAGCAGATGGTTGGTCAGTTTTTTAAAGAACATCGCGACGTCAGTTTCACTGCTGACGTTGGGAACAGCGGTTTCTGAGCTTCAGACAGATTCGGAGTTTTGGGCAAGTTCCAACTTTTTAAAAGCCCGACGGTAAACCCTGAATCTGTCCCAAGTTCAGAAATGCTGTTCCCGATGTCAGCACCTGTCAGCTGTGAAACTGACTTGTGATTTTTTTTTAAAAGCTGGTCTGCAAGAAGAAGACAATTGGAAATTTCTCATCTCCAGTCACGGACCCCTGGTGAGGAGGATGAATGTCCTGAGTGCAGTTTACATCCACAGGCCGGATGGAAACCTTTGGCGAGCTATATTTTGGATAACCGTGGTGTAGCTCCATGGGAACAGGAGGTATAGGCAAGGGAAGCCATTGCTGGTTATGCACTGCCTGTGTTTGCATTATATCTATAATTCAATTGCGGTTTGAGTTATGGGTCTTCAAATATAAAAGGACAATGTTATCATTAGTGCTATAGCTTATCTGTGCTTCGAGAGATGTGCTGCACATACTAATAGTTTTGTTATTTTCCAGGCTCATACAGATAAACTGAACACTGTGGTAGCACTGCATCAGTTATATCAATACACAAACAAATACTATGATGAGGTGAGTTTTTGTTTTCGTAATGATGCTCGTGTTCCAGTTATTACACATATTCATTACCTACATCATTTTGCATATTTTTAAACATGTCACCTACATTTTAGTTTAATTTTGCTGGTAAATATTAAAAATGTGGTTTAACTGCATCAAAATATACTGATATTCAAAATATGTTCATTAGAATGTTGCTCATATGCTACATTAATTTTTCATAGGTACTTAGTTAACATGAAAACTTTTCATACTACAGTACATTCTCTAGGAGAAAAATTAATCCAATAAATGCATGCCAGTGTAAGGACATCTGTGATGTATTACTGAAAGTGCTATTTCAATCTGTAATTTCATTTTAGTTTTAACTTTACAACATTCCTTGGCTTTACAGATAATAAATGCCTTAGAAGAAGACCAAGCAGCACAAAAGATGCAGCTCTCTGTCCGACTGCAGCAAATAGCAGCTGCGCTTGAGAATAAAACAACAGATCTTTGACCTTTACATGACTATTTTGCAAAATGGAAGCTCAGATGTTAAATTTTATTACCTAGAAAAGAAAATAGTGTTATTTTTACTCTTGCTGATCACCTTTGCAGTTCTTAATTAATTCAAAGCTTGAAGTCTATTATTTTCTGTAAATTAACTAATATTCTATAATATTGTATTATAAACTTGGTCTATAAAAACCTGTGGAGAATTGTCAAGTAAAAATGTAAACAACCTAGTTGCTGAAATGAGACCGTCTTGTACTGAACTACATTTTAAAGAATATAAGTTATCTGAGCCCGAAAAATGCTTTTATGATTTGGCCCACAATTATGCTAAACTCGATCATAGTGGGTTGACTCTTGTACAGTAAGGTATGTTGCCTTCTAATGCTTCACTGTTAATAGCAATCTTTTTTCAAAAAGATATATTACAACAATTAATAACAGTACTGCCATTTATAATGTGCATTCTGATACATTTTCGAGCTCATTGTTAGAATGAAAATGGCATGATTTTTATACTTCTTATTTTATCTTGTTCAAATTGGCATCAAGACGAAGATACAAATTGTGGAAAGCTTATGAAACAGTCATTTTTTAATTGTATGTAAAACAGACCAAGTAGAGAATGCCTGTAAATTTATGTTAAAACAACATTTTAGAGGGTTTTTTTTACAAATAGAGCTAGTGACTACTGAAATGTCTTTGATATTTTTGATATAATTTGGGAGATGGTATGGCAAATAAATTCAGCTTTTTATTTATTTTCTTGTGAATTGAGGGACTTTCTTTACATATCTATCTTGCTGCATCAGCAAAAGCAGAAGTGTGCTGACTGTAGTTGCCTGTGAGTGGTGGAAATCCATTAGTTTATTCTTGCTGGACTTTATGTACCTTCAAATCAGCCCAAATGAAAAGGCTGGGTGAGTCTCAGTTAATGCAGAAATTAAGAACCTAGTTTGTGTAACAAAAACAAGAAATGCTGGAATCACTCAGCAGGTCTGGCAGCATCTGTGGAAAGAGAAGCAGAGTGATTCCAGCATTTCTTGCTTTTGTTTCAGATTTCCAGCATCCGCAGTATTTTGCTTTTACCTAGTTTGTGTATGTTAGAATACAGACAGCCATCAGGTCTGCATAAATTTACATCCCTGTCTGGCACCTATTTTGCACTTGAAACATATAAATTACTGATCGTGTAATTCAGATCCTTCAAAGGACTACTGTGCATGACATATATATTTAAATTATTTGCCATCTCTTCTGTATCATGCAGTCATAACCACAAGACTGGATGAGTGCAATGTAACCACCATGATTCACCCAGCAGTTTTGGTGTCTCTTCTCTTTTGCTAACTACTGACAACTGAATTCATGTGCACCTCTATCACAGCAACATTTGTATTAATTGCTATCTACAGTGTTGGGTGGAATCTGTTCTTCAAAGCTGCAGCAAATGTTACACAATTATTTTACTATGTCTTTTTTTCTCTCTTTTAAAGGGCCCAGTAACAGCCAGGACTATCTAGCCATGGTAGTTTATCATTTTGGATAGCTATTCATGGTTTGAGAAGGGTGTTGATTATCATTCCAGAAATGATAGCTGCGTGGCAATAGACCTGTAGGTCCTCTTTATTGTGCCACAGATTAGACTACATATGTTATGTATTTGTGAGGTTCACAAGGCCAAAAAGTGCAAGAGCCTTCAGTTTAGTGGTTTCAATATTACAATATTTGCTGGTGCTGAGATCATGAGCTCATTCATTGTTTTCAACTAGGTTTTAGTTACGACTTCTCAAGTATTCAACTTTCAGGTCACTTGTATATCCTCCTTCATTACCCAGTACCTGAACTAGCACTTCATCTTACAATGATTAAGGATCTCTTATTCCAGTCTACCTTAGGATAGATAAATCCCCTCACTATTTACTAGTACTACTGGAACCTAGATCATCTACAAATGTACATTACACTATAACATCCTTTTCTTAACTACACAGATGGTGAGCAGCATCAATAAACTTCCCTTTCCAAAGCTGAAATTGTATCTTTAATAAAGGTGGAGCCAGTAAGCAGAGGATTAAGTACACATTACTCAACCCTGTCCACTTTAAATCCGTACAGAAGCTGCTGCTGTTGTATTTTTAATTACCAGTTGAACTGCTACCAATATACTAATTCTCTGATTAGCCCCAGCTCCTTTCCTTTCAGCAGCTCATCTAATCCCAATGTGCTTATTTGTGTGGTCCTATAACACCTGTCAGCCTAGTTGTTGCCTCCTAATTGCAGTGCCTACTGAGCCAGACAAACGTGGTGGTTCCCTAGGTGAAAATACATTGAGTTATTACAGCCTTTGTTGCAGGTTCCTTAACTGTTTAACACACAATACATAGCAACTAGAATTATTGATGGCTTTCATTCATACTGTGGCAGTTTAGCTGCTGGGAAATGATTGTATCTTGAAGTAATTTTATTTTTGCTGTATTGTTGGACCGTCCAGGGTGGGTGGTTTGTCCTGTACTTAAATTGGTCTCCAGACATTTTTGGGATTTGTTCCCCGGGAGGCTACAATTTAGGAGTTAGTAGCTTTATTTTCTTGGATAGTGTAATATGATGTTCCCTTTTTTTGTATGAGTTATATGGACTATAATACTGCTCCATTCTTTTGTTTCTGGGTCCTAGTGTGGAACATTTGGACTTTTTCTGGCAGTATTGATGTGTCCCTCTTTTTTTTCCCCTTCTGTAACAATTGGGCTAAAATTATGCAGTTACAGATATAAGAAGGTTTTATGTGTTCAAGAAGGACAGCCTAAACACAAGTAGAGGCAGAGTACAAGTGGCACACTGGATAAGCTTCATAATCAGCTGCTCTCTTTTTGAAAGAAAAGAGATCAAATTTAACTCTAGATTGGTAATCTTACACTAGCCTTACTGGAAAACTGACTGCCCAGTTAGATGCCACTCAATTTTAATTTTCTAGCAGGCAGGTTAAAATTACTCCATTAAAATGCATATGCTAAGAGCATATTATTGCATTTACAATAGAGGAGGTTTTGCTGTACATATGGCCCATTAACTGTGATTTCTCACCTCAGTATTCTTATGCATCTCAGCAAACTACCATAGGTGAGACCATGCTCCTAATGACCTGGAAAGTGCTTGTACATTGCCAATATATGGTTAACTTGTAATGAGTCAGAAAAACCTTTGTGTCATTGCTGTACCACCACCTGTAGGCTAGGAACAAACATTTCACTAAACTCAAGTTGAGGTTAAAAACTGCCAGACAGATTTAATACTCCATTAGTGCAAAAGTGAACACAAGCAATGACACTGGGGTAAGTACAAGCTTCACTAAACATCATGAGACAAAAAAAAAAATTGTCACCTCTGTTACAATAAACTGCCTCTTCACATTAGCCTTTATATAGTAATCTTGATTGTATTTTTTTTAACATGATGCATGTGACAAAATATTTTGGTGTGTGTGCGGTCTAAATTGATATTGGAATACTGTTTAACACAATGTAATTCTATAAACATGACTACACAAGTGTTCCCATTTCATAACAGCTGTTTAAAAATCTGCACTCCGTTTAGTCTTTTTTAAAATGCATAGACTCTATTTTCAGTACAATTGGTTTTATTTAAATAGGACAATACAGAACAATCTGGATTGTCATTACTTAATTCACAAGTTTAATTCATGTCCATCTCCCCTTAATATCCTTCCAAACACACCAGTGTAGAGTCGCATGCAACAATGCTGTTCCAGCTAATCAACAGTTCACTTATTTGCCAGTACTTGGCCAGTTTGTCCTTAGATTCAACAGGATCTCAACATCTTGTGGGGCCAGTTTATAAACTCCAATTTCATTCAGAGCTGCTATAGCTGTGGGCTGTTCAGAGACGGCAGCTGCATCAGTCATAGTGCCAGAAGCAGTCTGTAGCATTTCTCGTAACAACAATGCTGAACCCACGTTCAGATTCAGGATGACACAAGCTTCTTTCACTCTAAGGGGGCAAAAATAAAGTCTGAGAATGTTTCATTTTATTCAGTATTCTGAATATAGATTTTTCATTAATACTGAATTTTTACATAATTGACAATTATTTCAAACAAGTAAAAAAAACTCCAGATTACACAAGCTTATACAACTGACATTTATATACAACAAAACACATAAAGACATATAGACAATTCAGAGAAGTAATAGGCCAATATTAACGGGGATGACTGGGATGAAATTAAGTGCTCAAATTGAGAAGGAATTCTTAGAATATGAAGTCCATGAAATAAGGCTAATATAGAAAAGCAGCAGTAAAAAAGTTCAGAGAGCTACATGTATTTAAAAAAACTTTTCTGTTGACCAATTATGATAAAGTGAGACAATGAAGAGGCAAAGATGGCAACCAGACAGTTGAGAATAAAACTGGTTTGTGTAAATAAATGACAGCAATGTAACTTTTTTTGCATGTAATGTTCATTTGAAGTGTCTGAACAGGTATGCTAACCAAGTTATTTTGTTTAAAATAGTTTTCTTTAAAATAATCAGTGTAAATAGAGAACTTTTGATATGAAGTTGCTGAATGCAATGCCTCCGGGAGCGAATGATTAGAGCATTTCACCTCAGCAGCTTCAAAGGCAAGAGAAGGACTTTGAGTATTGAACAAAGAACAGCACAGGAACAGGCCATTTGGCCCTCCAGGCCTGCGCCTATCTTGATGCCTGCCTAAACTAAAACCTTCTGCACTTCCGGGGACCGTATCCCTCTATTCTCATCCTATTCATGTATTTGTCAAGATACCTCTTAAACGTTGCTAGCGTACCTGCTTCCACCACCTCCCCCGGCAGCAAGTTCCAGGTACTCACCACCCTCTGTGTAAAGAACTTGCCTCGCACATCCCCTCTAAACTTTGCCCCTCGCACCTTAAACCTATGCCCCCTAGTAACTGACTCTTCCACCCTGGGAAAAAGCTTCTGACTATCCACTCTGTCCATGCCGCTCATAACTTTGTAAACCTCTATCATGTCGCCCCTCCACCTCCGTCGTTACAGTGAAAACAATCCGAGTTTATCCAACCTCTCCTCATAGCTAATGCCCTCCAGACCAGGCAACATCCTGGTAAACCTCTTCTGTACCCTCTCAAAAAGCCTCCACGTCCTTCTGGTAGTGTGGCGACCAGAATTGCACGCAATATTGTAAGTGTGGCCTAATTAAAGTTCTGTACAGCTGCAGCATGACTTGCCAATTTTTATACTCTATGCCCCGACCGATGAAGGCAAGCATGCCGTATGCCTTCTTGACTACCTTATCCACCTGCGTTGCCACTTTCAGTAGAATGTGGGGAACAAAAAATGGTGATATATATATTAAAAAGGAAATATATTAAAAGGTTAAGGTTCGTGGTATTAAATATAAATCGGCAGTATAGATAAAGGGATGACTTAAGGATAGAAAGCAAAGATGGATGGTCAGTTTGGTAAGATATAATTAATAGCACTCCCTAGGAATCTATGTTGGGACTTATCGATCTCTATATGCATACATGATTTAGACATGGTGCAGCAATATTAGAAACATTTGCTGATCATATTAAATTGGAAAGAATTCAGGAAACACCTGAAAGAACAAATACAAAGAGATAGAATGAGCAGATATGGAGCAATTCACAAATCTTTAAAAAAGGACTGCAAGTGGGAAAAAAACCACAATCCTAAATTTAATATATAGGAGCATTGGGTACAAAGTCAAAAATGTAATGAAGTTTTACAAGATAGCTGGGCACCACATTACAGAAAGAATACTGTAGCCAATTTACTACGATGATACCAGGAATGAGAATGAAACTTGGAAAAACTAGAGCCATGTTCACTGTAGCAAAAGAGGTTAATGGGAGGATTAGCAGATGTGTTCAAAAGGGGCAAGTAGTGAAAGATACTTCCATTGGTCACTAAATTTGTAACAAGGGGACATAAAATTAGGATTAGTAATCTGAAGCATAAAGGAGAAGTTTAGGTGATTGTTTTTATATATAATTGTTTATTGTATATCCTCTACCATGATTAGCCATTGAATCAGATTCAGTGTTTAAAAGGGAGTTAGATTAACATTTAAGGAAGGACATAGGGAAAGAACAAGGTAATTCCAGTTTGCAGATTGCGACTGCATAGGTACAGTAGGCTAAACTGGCCTCCTTTACCTAAATTTCAGATTCTAAATAGCACTCACTTTCAAGCTTTTAACTAAGATTTATATGCTGACAAAATAAAATTACAACTGTTTTGTCTCAATAATCACAAAATAGAAGAATGTGAAGCTTTTTACTTTAATTCCATGTTAATTTAGCATTTGATCAAGATTCCTTCTCTCCCCACTCTATAGTAGATTTTGCATTAACAAAAATTTCTTAAACAGTACAATCAACTGAAGCTGCCAGGAAATATTAGGCTCACAGTCCATATACATACTGCTTGAAGTAGTTTTCTGGTCTTTTGCAATAGTGGGCAAACAGTGGGAAAAGATTCCGAGTCATGTCAAACTGCAGCTGTGCTGCTCCACCTGCATTGAAGTGATTTGCCAGTATAATCTATGCAATTGAAAGTGAAAGCACAAAATTTAGAAGTTCAATCGTAACTAACTGCAAACTGAAAGGCTCGAGCCTTAATAGGCACTTACATTTAAATCCTATAGGGCAACATATTGCACAACACCAAAACATTAACTTACCTCCATTGCCACAAAATTAAAAGCAGTAAATTCAACAGGCAATATCATTTGTACAAAATCTGTACACATTGTCTTCAATCAACTGGAAAATTATATCAATTGATAAGCAGGGATTGAGTGACAAATTGCTCTTTCACCCAAGTGATCAACTGAAACTAAATTTTCTCTGATGGCTTTAAGAGATCTCTAAATGAGTATACACACTCAACACAATTGAAAACTACTCATAATTTGCACGAATTGCCGGTGTCGTCAAAAGGTTACAAAGATAGCTGTGTGTATTAGAATGTGCCCCGTGTGCTAAGTGGAAACATGCTGGTGCAATGATCACTACAACAACAACTTTAAAATATTTATACAGCACCTTTAACGTGGTAAAACAGCCCAAGATGCTTCACAGAAGCATTATAAAACAAAATATAACACCAAGCCACATGAGACTTTCGGTCAGATGACCAAAGGCTTGGTCAAAGAGGTAAGTTGTAAAGGAGTGCCTTAAAGGAGGAAAGTGAGGTTGAAGCGGCAGAAAGGTATAGGGAGGGAATTCCAGAGCTTAGGACCAAGGCAAGTGAAGGCACAGCCATCAATAGCAGAGTTATTAAAATCAGGGATGCTCAATGGGGCCAGAATTAGATGAGCACAGATATTTCTGAGGGTTGTGGGGGCTGGAGGAGATTACAGAGATAGGAAGGGGGTGAGACCATGGAGGAAGTTAAAAACAAGAATGAGATAAAATCAATGCTTTGCTTGACCGGAAGCCAATGTAGGTCAGCAAGCACAGGGGTGATAGGTGAATGGGACTTGGGAAAGCTAAGACACGGACAGAAGAGTTTTGGATGACCTCAAGTTTATGGAAGGTAGAATGTGGGAGACCAGCCAGGAGTGCGTTGGAATAGTCAAGTCTAGAGGTAACAAAGGCATGAATGAGGGCTTCAGCAGCAGATGAGCTGAGACAGGGGCAAAGTTACAAAGGTGAAAATAGGCAGTCTTAGTGATGGCACGTATGGGGCCAGGAGCTCATCTTGGGGTCAAATATGCCGCCAAGGTTGTGAACAGATTGGTTTAGTCTCAAACTGTTGCTAGGGAGAGGGATCGATTCAGTAACTAGGTAACGGAGTGTTGAACAGGGACCGAAAACAATGGCTTTCAGTCTTCCCAATATTTAATACGAGGATATATCTGCTCATCCAATACTGGATGTCGGATAAGCAGTCCTATAATCTAGCAACAGTACAGGAGTTGAGAGAGATGGTGGTGAGGTGTTGTCAGCATACAAGTGAAAACTAACACTGTGCTTTCAGATGATATCACCAAGGGGCAGCATGTAGATGAAAATAGGAGGGCAGCCCAGGATAGATCATTGGGAGACACCAGAGGTAACGGTGTGGAAGCGGGAAGAGAAGCTATTGCAAGTGATAGTCTGGCTATGATTAAATAGATATGAATGGAACCAGATGAAAACAGACCCACCCAACTGGACAACAGGTGAGAGGCATTGGAGGAGGATCATATCACAGAATCGTTACAGTGCAGAAGGAGGCCGGTCGGCCCATCGTGTCCACACTGGCTCTGTGAAAGAGCAATTCCCTCAGTTCCATTCCCCTGCCCTTCTCTCTAATTCCCTTTTGAATGCTTCAATTGAACCTGCCTCCCCCAAGTTCTCAGGCAGCACATAAAAGATTTTGTCATGTCACTTTTGCTTCCCTTACCAAATACTTCAAATCTGTGCATGTGCCCTCTCGTTCCTGATTCTTATCAATGTCTATCCAGACCCCTCATGATTTTGAATACCTCTATCAAATCACCTCTCAGCCTTCTCTTCTCCAAGGAAAACAGTCCTAACTTCTCCAACCTATCTTCATAGCTGAAATACCTCATCCCTGGAACCATTCTCATGAATCTTTTCTGTACTCCATCCAATGCCCTCATGTCTTTCCTAAAGTGTGGCGCCCAGAACTGGATGCAATACTCCAGCTGAGGCCAAACTAGTGTCTTCTACAAGTTTAACATAACTTCCTTGCTCTCTTGTTATTTCTGCCCCTATTAATAAAGCCCAGGATACTGTATGCTTTGTTAATGGTGCTCTCAACCTGTCCTGTCACCTTCAATAACCTATGCACGTATACACTTAGGTCCCCCTGCTCCTGCACCCTCTTTAGAATTGTCATGTGGTCAACCCTGTCAAAGGCTGCAGGTAGGTCACCTTTGATGTCATTCGTGACATTGATAAGAATCAGGTTTCTGCACTGTGGCAGGGGCAGAAACCTGATTGGAGGGATTCAAACATGGACACGGATTTTGGCTGTTGGGGGGGGGGGGGGGGGGGGGAAGGCGCTCAACAACACGTTCAAGGACTTTGGTGAGGAAAGGGAGGTTGATGGGGCAATAATTTTCAAGGAGGGTGGGGGTCAAGGATTGTTTTTTATGAGAGGGGTGATGATGGCAGATCTAAAGGAAAGAGAAACAACACCTGAAGAGACAAAACCATTAATAATCTTGGTTAACATGGAAACCAGGAGGGGAAGTTGGGTGGTGAGCAGTTTATTGGGAATAGGGTCAAGGGAGCAGGAGGTAAGTCTCATGGACAAGATGAGCTCAAAGAGGTCATATGGGGAGATAGGAGAGAAACTAGAGGAAGATGCACGTTCGGGGTTAAGACAGGAGTAATTTGAGAGAGAATTTGGCCTAGTGGAAGGGAGGGAAGCGGGAGAGGTAGCTGATCAGTTGGTCGCGATCGTAGTGATAAAGAAATCTTGGAGCTCCTTGCACTTATTGTTGGAGGTGTGGGTGGAGAAGACAGTGGAAAGGGGTTTAAGACGACAGTTTACAGGACAGAAAAGAAGCCAGGGTTATATTTGCATTCCAGGATGAACGTGGAATAGTGAGCAATTTTAGCAGATGAGAGCAAGACCTAATAGTGCTTTCTGTGGTCCAGAAGATCTGGCAGTGGATGGCTAAACCTGTTGTCCATCATAACCGTTCAAGTCTGCGCCCTTGGACGTAAAGGAGCAGAGATGAGGGCCGTACTGGGGGAACATCCAGGGTGAGAGAGAGTGTAATGGGTTTACTGGGGACAAGAGCATCAAAGGTGGAGGATGTTACCTGCAGGTGTGTACAAATTCATGGCAAAAGTATTGGTAACCAGGTCATGTGATACATCTAATATGAAATTGGATTTGATATGGCGATTCACAGGACCTCTGGTTGATAAAACCTTTGAAAGGCTAATGGAACCAAAGGTTTTATTGCAAGATGCATAGAATATAAAAGACGAGAGGTAAGGATGAGCGCAATAAAGCTTAAGATCTTAATTACAGTATCATGTGCAGTATTGGGCACCATCTTATTGGAAAAATACTGAGGTTTTAGAGAGGGTACAGCACAGATTCAATAGATGGTGCCTGGTATCAGGAAATACAAATGCAAAGAAAGACTTGAAAAATTGGGCCTATTTGGTTTGAACAACACAGAGTATGTGTGATATGCTAGTACAATGTAAAATTATGAAAGGATGGGACAGGATAGATAGCAGCAGAGTGTTTATTAATTGAGGGGGTCATAGGTACAAGATTAAGTCAAAGAGATTTAGAAAAGTGAGAAAGAGAAACTTCTTAATCAAACTTCGTGAGGCTATGGAATTCATTTTCAGGCTTAGTGATCGAGGTAGGAACTGTAGACATTAAAAATTAGATTTGATAGGTGGATAAAGGAAAAGGGGTTAAAGGGATAGGGGAACAGGGTGGGTAAATGTGATTAAGACTATTTGCTCTTATGGAGGACAAACGCCAACACAAACCGTTCGAGCCAAATAGCCTGTTTCCATTTTGTAACTTCTATGCATTTTGGATCTTGTATTGGCACTTGTAGCTAAACCACTTCTTTATATACTGATCCAAAATCAGCCAGGGAATACATACACACCTATTATTCAAAATGAAATTCAAAAGTTTAAATATTCTTTGGTCAGAATTATTGTTTCCTCTAATACAGAAATGGCTGTTTTATATTGGTTTGGAAATATTCATTGAAAAAAATTACAAAAGCACAACTTTTTTTGAAATCCCAAATCACAGGCTAAGTTTTCTTTCTTTAATGACTTATCAAATGATTCAATGTATAAGGGACAACAGCTAAAACTTCTAAGCAAGTCTAAACAAGCTATAATCATATTCTTAGTGGTTTATAAAAAAAAATCAAAGTTTTCATTTGTTGGTATCTTACATCCTGGTAGATGAACAAGTCCAGCTTCTCAGCAAGCATTTGCCAAAAAGATTTAAAAAGTGAGTGACAGAGTTTCTGCTCCAACTGCAACAACAGGTCTCGAAGAGTCAGTAACATTGGACAAGCTGAACTAGACAGACACATCACTGCTTGCTCTGACTGAGATGGCAAAAACAACCACCTGTAAAATAAATAACCCATATTAATGATCCTGTACTGCTTGTATTATTATATACATCCACTACCAAAGAATTTTCAATCCCTAAAGTTATGGGATGTATGCAGATTAAATTCTTGACCTAATAAGTAGTTCCTATAAGCAAAATTGCAGTAAAGCTATACATCTTCAACTGAACAAACACTAGCAGCAGTAGCATGTGATTCTATTAAAAATAAACCAAGTGATACTAGCAGTACAACCTGACCACCTCTGGGATCAGTAAGTTATTTCAGCCACAACATAAGCAGTTATGACATATCACGCAGCATAATCTGAGTTGCAAAAAGTCTACTTGTCAGAGACTGGACCTTGAGAAATGAAGTCACCTACAAAGTTTCAGGAAACTTCTATATTAGGGTCATCGAGTTATACAGCACAGAAACAGGCCCTTCGGCCCATCGTATCCTTGCCGGCCATCAAGCACCTATCTATTCGAATCCCATTTTCCAGCACTAAGCCCATAGCCTTGTACGCTATGGCGTTTCAAGTGCATGTTGTGAGGGTTCCTGCCTCTACCACCCCCTCAGGCAGTGCGTTCCGGATTCCAACCACCCTCTGGGTGAAAGTGTTTTTCCTCAAATCCCCTAAAGCTCCTGCCCCTTACCTTAAATCTATGGGTTATTGACACCTCCGCTAAGGGAATAAGTTTCTTCCTATCTAACTTATCTATGCCCCTCATAATTTTGTATATCTCAATCAGGTCCCCCCTCAGCTTTCTCTGCTCTAAGGAAAACAACCCTAGCCTGTCCAGTGTCTCTTCATAGCTGAAATGCTCCAGTCCAGGCAACATCCTGGTGAATCTCCTCTGCACACTCTCCAGTGCAATCACATTTTTCCGATTGTGTGGTGACCAGAACTTTACACAGTACTCCAGCTGTGGCCTAACTAGCAGTTTATACAGCTCCATCATAACCTCCCTGCTTTTATATTCTATGCCTTGGCTAATAAAGGCAAGTATCCCATATGCCTTCCAAACCACCTTATCTACCTGTGCTGCTGCCTTCGGTGATCTATGAACAAGTGCACCAACGTCCCTCTGACCCACTGTACTTCCTAGGGTCCTACCACATATTGTATATTCCCTTGCCTTGTTAGTCCTCCCAAAATGCATCACCTCACACTTCTCAGGATTAAATTCCATTTGTCACTGCTCTGCCATCTTACCAGCCCATCTATATCATCCTGTAATCTAAGGCTTTCCTCCTCACTATTTACGACACCGCCAATTTTCATGTCATCTGCGAACTTATTGATCATACCCTCCTATATTCACGTCTAAATCATTAACATACACTACAAACAGCAAGGGTCCCAGCACCGATCCCTGCGGTACACCACTGGTCACAAGCTTCCAATCACAAAAGCATCCCTCGCCCATACCCTCTGCCTCTTGCCACTAAACCAATTTTGGATCCAATTTGCCAAATTGCTCTGGATCCCATGGGCTCCTACCTTCTTAACCAATCTCCCATGTGGGACCTCATCAAAAGCCTTACTGAAGTCCATGTAGACTACATCGACTGCTTTACCCTCATCTGCACATCTAGTCACTTCCTCGAAAAATTCAATCAAGTTTGTTACACATGATCTCCCCCTGACAAAGCCATGTTGATTATCCTTGATTAATCCCTGCCTCTCCAAGTGTAGATCAATCCTGTCGCTCAGAATTTTTTTCAATAGTTTCCCTACCACTGATGTTAAGACTCACAGGCCTGTAATCACCTGGTATATTCCTGCCACCCTTCTTGAATAAAGGTACAACATTCGCTGTCCTCCAATCCTCTGGCAGCTCTCCTGTGACCAGAGAGGATTTGAAAATTTGTGTCAGAGCCCCTGCTATCTCCTCCCTTGCTTCACATAACAGCCTGGGATACATCTCATCTGGGCCTGGGGATTTGTCCACTTTTAAGCCCTCGAAAACGACTAATACCTCCTCCTCCCTTTCAATGCTAATTTGTTCTCTCTACACCTACATCGTCCTTCTCCATAGTGACTATCATTGTAGATGATTCCAAGTCCAAATTTGACGTGCATGCAATAAAAATATAAACTTATGATTAAATGTTGCTGCTATTAAAAAAGCACAGATACAACGTTCTTTTTATAATGGGAGGCTTTCCCATTTTTAATGGGTGCAGGGTGGAGCAGGAGAGAGAGAGACTGACAGAAAAAGATTTTATCAATATCTCAGTCAAGACACAAAATCTCCAGAGTGAATTCAACATCTATTGTACAAATAGACAGTACACAATAGGTAACCGTGAAACACTTTACCCAAAAATATGGGAGACAACCACACAAAACACTTCTCTTTTAAGGACTATTGATATATACTGGCAGACTACTTCTATTTAAAATTTCTTATGCCTACCAATGATCTAGTTTGGGAGTATAAAACCTCCTGCAGCACTTAATGTTCTATTCATCAAGAAAATGTAATAAAAGTGTAAACTTGTAATAAACTTCTATTTGTTAAATATTAAGTCATGTTAAATATCATGATCCAACACTGGCTCATTATAATTAAATATTAATTTGCTTTAATAGAATCCTTGGTGATCTTACTCAGCAATTAATACTGTACTGAAAAAACAATTATTCAGTGATCCTTGAAAGTTTGATTAGAATTGTTAATAATGGCCCCAGTAGCCATAACGACTGCTTTGCATTCCTTGGAGAATCTGTTAAACTTTAACATTGCCGTGTGATTTAAGAAATTTACCAGAGCTAATCCCTATGCAGTTCATTCCAGCAACATTCAGTTACATGCTTTTTGTTTTAAACATTGCATACAATTGTATTTTAAGACTCTCGGTGCCAGTCCTTTTGCTGTTAATCAAATTTGTTGTAAATACCCTGACAGAGTTTGGGAATAAACGTTCAAATGATTCAAATTGCTGCAATTTATGAAAGTGATCAATTCAGATCCTATATGACATGGCACAATTGGCCGCACTAAACCTGAAATTCTGTTTTGTATTAAATTTAATGGCCTGGATTTTGCAATCAGCAGCAAAGGAAGGGTGCTTGCCATTCACATCGCTGACAGCTGCTCACAGACTTTTTGTGGGCTCATCAGCAGAGATTTCCTCTAATCCGTCATCCTTTCCGGCATGTCTCCTCCACAGGGAATCTGTGGAATGTGACAGCAGGGCTAGCAGCACAAAGACTCTTCAACCAATCAGATTGAAGAATCCTCACTGGGACATGCAGAGTCCAAACCAGGAAGTATAAAACAAGAAATATAAATTAGATTTAAATGATGTACAGAAAGCAAAATCACGATTGGGAAATGTGGATGGGATTAAAGGAAAGAAATAAAAGAGACAGACATTAAAAAGTGAAGTTTTTAATTTTTATTTCTATTTTTTAATCTCCAACACTAATTTTCTTCTGAAGGAATGAGACTCCACACTTGTGAAATTATTTTTTCAGAGTCAGAGAGGTTGTTCACCAGTAATTATCACTTAACACACCATTAAAACTCACCTACGCCTGTATGCACGAGCTCTAACTTTTTCAGCTGTTTTTAGTGTGGAACTAATGGGCAACTACAACAAGCACCACTGTTGTAATCATTTCAATATTGGCAAAGACTGCAACAGCGTACCCTGTAAGGAGCAAAGTATCTGACAGCAACTTCTGGATTGCTGCATTTAACCGCGCAGGTAGGTACTGCAGAATTTGATGTCAGATTTCCTCCATTATAATGGTGGGTGTGATAGCCTCACTGTTATTCTCATTCCAAATTCTGGGCCAATATGTTGAGTTTCACCAATGATTTAGTGGGTGAGTGGACATCCTGAGGCATACAAGCCTGGAATTTCCCAAGTTCCATTCTTGGTCTGAATTAAGTTAGTTAACCAACAGGGACTCCCAAACACTGTGCAGAGACCCCAGGTAGAACTATATATACGGATGTTGGGCAAGGCCAAAATCAGACTTGGCTATGACACTATCTAGGTTCACTAATGCAGACTGTCCAGGTCGGGTAAAGTTCCAGAAAGCTGCCAGTATCCCAACATGACACTGCCTTCAGCGGCAATGGGGAAAAAATGCAGGGGGTTGGGGGGGGGGGGGTTGCGGGTGCAGAATTCAACCTGTAAACTTTAAGTAAGAATGCTAACTCTCCCAAGAATACTAACTCTACTGTATCTCTGCCTACATACTGCAGAAGTTTTGAAATAAGTCAAATCCTTCTTTGTTATTCATAATTAAACAGTGTTCATTTCCTTTAATGACCATTACAGTAAATTGGAAGGTTTTCAAAAATTTCAAGGCATTAGCAAAACCATGATTAACCATTTCTCCCAATCTGGAGAGAGAAACCATTGATTTCCTTTGTTTTTTGTACATTCTCTCCTCCCCCATTCATGCCTTAGAGTTTAATCGCAATCAATTTACGAATATTCAATACCAATTCTAAAATCCTGAAAACTTAAAACATGAAATGACATTTGACATTTAGTCCAGTTACACATGACAATGCAATATAGTAGCAGCTCAAATGTCCAAAATATTCACCTTTCTTTCTTGTAAGTTTTTGCTTTGTCCTTCACTTCTCTGAATATGTGCTCTACTTGTCGTGTCAACATGTCGTAGCGGAGACGCTCTAGCAAATCAATCATATTATCAAAGACAGAGCTTTCAAGAGAGGCCAGCTGGCCAAGCTGTAACTCAGTCATGGTGCTGCTCGCTCCACAAACCTCAAGTGCTGCTTGCTGAAGCTGTAAAAAGAACTACACAAAAGGGAAAACGCATTTCTAAACTTGGAGAATAGTTCTTTGACCTAATTTCGTAAACACGGACCTTATCCTCCCTTCATTACTAAAATCTTAGATGCACACTCCCAATATTTAATATAATGCACTGCTTCTCAATCACTGTACTGCATTTAATTATTTTCCATAAAGTTAAACAATTCACAGTATTAACTGTATTATTAAATGGAGTTTTACAACCTCCTTTGGTTTAGTGATTTAAAAAGATTTTAAGTCTCTAAATTGCACAAGAAATCTCTCTTTTAGTTGGTTTTACAGATTAATAAAATGATATATTTGAGATATGGTAATAGTAACACTTAATGCACAATCTAGCCTGATAGTGTGGGAATTTAGCATTTTAAAGGGGCTATCCCTTTAACCAAAACCTTGCCTGCCCATTCTAATAGTTAAAGATCCCTGGTCAATTCTCATAAGCAATCACCACCAAAGACAGATTAACTGGTCATTCATCTGCTGATTTATAAAGCAGATGAGGCCAAAAAGGAATTCTACTCCAGCCTTGATCACTTACTGTCCCGTGTTCCCAAGGAAGACAAGCTGATCCTCCTCGGAGACTTCAATGCCAGAGTTGGGAGGGACACAAACGTTTGGAAAGATGTGACTGGCCAAGAAGGAATCGGAAGAGCTAACACTAACCGGGTCCTTCTTCTAATGAAATTCCTTGAACATGGCCTGATCATAACGAACACCCTATTTCGTCAGACAGACAAATATAAGACCTCATGGCAGCACCCTCGCTCCAGGCTTTGGCATTTGCTTGACTATATCACTGTCCAAGCGAAGGACTGCAAGATGTTCACATCACCCGTGCCACGATAGGAGCCGATGACTGCTGGACTGACCATCGCCTAATCCAAGCTACTATCTCCATAAACCCAGGCCAAAAACAGCAGAAGCATAGCCTCAGGAACATCGATGTCGATGGTATCAAGGACTCTGTGAAGAAAGACCTACTCAGGCAGCGTCTTACAAGCAACTTGGCGACGCTCAACGAACAGGAACGACAGAATATCCATAATGCCTCAGAAATTCAAGCATCCCATTCACTCACCTCACCAAACACCACCTGCCCCACCTGTGGTAGTGTGTGCGGATCCAGAATTGGACCAGTCACCTAAGGACCCACAACCCTGGAGTGTAAGAAAGTCATCCTTGTTCCTGAGGCTCTGTCTAAGAAGATAAAACCAAGCTATGTGCACAGCTGTCATGGTAACTGTTCAAAGTAATTACCTGCTTGTGAAGCACTTTGAAAGATTTGAAAGATGTAATGGGGCACTATATAAACAGAAGCCTTTCACTTAATGCCATAACACTAAGTCAACATTACTCTATTGCTAGAGATACTTAAAGCATATATAATTATTTTGAAACAGATGTATTCTTTCTTGCCATCAAAAACAAGTTTTCCATAACTACGAAAGCAGAGGTATGAATTTTCTTACCACATTGTCTGCCCAATCTGCTAACACTGCTGCTATATAGTTAACAGCATTCAGAATGGCACAGTAACGGGATCCAAGAGGAGAACGGGTCTCCTCCTTCATCACTTGAGTCAGACGAATCCTAAAATCATCAATCAGCTCTTTCTGCAATTCCAAAAACTGTAGTTTTCGGGCAGCTGTAGGAAGGTTCTTGTACCGGTCTGTAAAAATAAATATGAAAATCTAACTATGTAGCCTAACTAAGGAAAGGGTAGGGCCTATCAACGATGTACAAGGTAACTTATGCGTGGATGCAGAAGATGTGGGCAGGATTCTTAATGAGTACTTTGTGTCTGTCTTCACAAAGTAGAGGATTGATGCAGACATTGTAGTTAAAGAGGAGTGTGAAATATTAGATACGATAAACATAATAAGAGACGAAGTACTAGACGGTCTGACATCCTTGAGAGTGGACAAATCACCAGGGCCAGATGGATTGTATCCCAGTCTGTTAAAGGAAGCCAGGGAGGAAATAGCGGATACTGTAAGGATCATCTTCAAATCCTGACTAGATACAGGTGAGGTACCAGAGGATTGGAGGTCTGCAAACGTTGTACCATTGTTTAAAAAGGGTGTGAGGGATAAACCAAATAATTATAGGCCGGTCAGTCTGACCTCGGTGGTGGGCAAATTACTAGAATTAATTCTGAGAGATAGGATAAACTGTCACTTAGAAAGGCACGGATTAATCAGGGATAGTCAGCATGGATTTGTTAAGGGAAGGTCGTGTCTTACTAACTTAATTGAATTTGTTGAGGAAGCAACCATTGATGAGGGCAGTGCAGTGGATGTTGTCTGCATGGATTTTAGTAAGACATTTGACAAGGTCCCACATGACAGACTGGTCAGAAACGTAAAAACCCATGGGATATAGGGGAATGTGGTGAGTTGGATCCAAAATTGGCTCAGGGTAATGGTCGGCGAATGTTTTTGTGAATGGAAGGTGGTTTCCAGTGGTGTTCCACAGGGCTCAGTGTTGGGTCCCTAGCTGTTTGTGGTATAGATTAATGATTTGGACTTAAATATGGGAAGCATGATCGGGAAATTTGCAGGTGACACAAAAATTGGCCATGTAATTGACAGTGATGAGGAGAGTTTAAGACTCCAGAATTATATCAATAGTTTGTTTGAGTGGACAGAAAAGTGGCAAATGGAATTCAATCTGGAGAAGTGCGAGGTAGTGCACTGGGGGGAGGGCAAACAAAGCAAAGGAATACACAATAAACGGGAAGATATTGAGAGGGGTACAGGAAGTGAGAGACCTTGGAGAGCATGTCCGCAAGTCCCTGAAGGTGGCAGGACAGGTAGATAAAGAGAAGGCATATGGAATGCTTTCCTTTATTGGCCGAGGTATAGAATCCAAAAGCAGGGATGTTATGCGGGAACTGTTTAAAACGCTGGTTAGGCCACAGCTGGAGTATTGCATACAGTTCTGGTCACCATATTACAGGAAGAATGTAATTGTTCTGGAGAGAGTACAGAGATTTACAAGAATGTTGCCAGGGCCTGAAAATTTCAGCTATGGTGAAAGATTGGATAGGCTAGGGTTGTTTTCCTTAGAACAGAGGAGGCTGAGGGGTGAATTAATTGAGGTGTACAAAATTATGAGGGGCTTAGATAGAGTAGACAGGAAGATCCTGTTTCCCCTGGCGGACAGGTCAATTACCAGGGGGCACAGATTTAAGGTGATTGGTAGAAGAATTAGAGGGAACATGGGGGAAAACTTCTTCACCCAGATGTTGATGGGTGTCTGGAATTCGCTGCCCGGATCGGTGGTGGAGGCAGAAACCCTCAACTCATTTAAAAGGTACCTGGACCTGCACCTGAAGTGCTGTAACCTGCAAGACTACAGACCAGGTGCTGGAAGGTGGGATTAGATTGGGCAGCTCGTTTTCTAGCCGGCGCAGACACGATGGACTGAATGGCCATATCTGTGCCGTAACTTTTCTATTGTTCCATGGTTCAGAATTATGAAATGGAAAAGCCAACATATGTACATTTTGCAATTTGGCTCCTTTGCACTTAATAAGCTCACAAAATTCCTTTGATGTTTAAATCAACTTCAGAGACTAATTAAGAGCATGGATTCAAGTTAAAAGAAAGAAACATACCCCGAGAAAAAACACAAAATTCAACCCAGTAATGATTCATGATGCCAATGTTGGCTTTTACAGACTGGATCAGATATTTAAATACCATCTTTCTGACATCCTACAATACAGTGACAAAGGTAAACTGTCCTTTATAGTACAGGGTCACAGATTTAAGGCATTGGGCAAAAGATGCAAGGGGTTGTGAGGAAGAACTTTATGCAGAGAGTGGTAATATCCTGGAAATCATTGCCTCTGAGGGTGGTGGAAGTGGAGACGATGAATGATTTTAAAAGGAAACTGGATGGGCACTTGAAGGAAATAAACTTGCAGGGCTATGGGGATAGAGTGGGGGAATGGAACTGACTGGACTGCTCTACCGAGAGCCAGCATGGACACAATGGTCCGAATGCCCCCCTTCTGTGCCACAATGACTCTATCTTTCTCAACATTCCTACAGCCTCTGACACGACAGACCACACCATCCTTCTCCAAAGCCTCCCACTATCGCCCAGCTAGGTGGCACTGCACTTACCTGGCTCCATTCTGATCTATCTAATCATGGCCAGAGAATCACTTGCAATGGCTTCCCTCCCCACTCTTGCACTGTTACCTCTAGTGTTCCCCAAGGATCTATCCTTGGTCCCCTCTTATTTTTCATCTATGCTACACCTTGGCAACATCATCTGAAAACACAGCATTAGTTTTCACACATATGCTGATGGCACCCAGCTCTACCTCACCACCACCTCTCTTGACTCCTCCACTGTCACTTAATTATCAGACTGCTTGTCTGATATCCAGTGCTGGATTTGCAGAAATGTCCTCCAATTAAATATTGGGAAGACTGAAGCCATTGTCTTCAGTCCCCACTACAAGCTCCATTCCCTAGCTACCAATTCCAGAATCAGACTGTTTGAAATCTGGGTGTCATATGTGACCCCGAGATGAGCTCCCAACTCCATATGTGCGCTATCACTAAGACCACCTACTTCCACTTCCAACATTGCCTGACTCCGCCCCGCCTCGTCTGCTACTGAAACCCTCATTCATGCCTTTATGTCGAGACTAGACTATTCCAACGCACACTTGGCCCGCCTCCCACATTCTATCCTCTGTAACCTTGAGATCATCCAAAACTCTGTTGTCCATGTCCTTACTCGCACCAAGTCCCGTTCATCCAACACTCCTGTGCTTGCTGACCTACAAAGGTTCCCAATTAAGTAACACCTCAATTTTAAAATTCTCATCCTTGATTTCAACTCCCTCCTTGTCCTCGCCCCTCCCTATCTCTGTAATCTCCTCCAGCCCCACAACCTTTCAAGATATCTATGCTTCTCTAATTCTGGCATCTCAAACATCCTCGATTTGAATTGCTCCACCACTGGTGGCTGTGACTTCAGCTCCCTAGGCCCTAAGCTTTGGAATTCCTTCTCTAAACCTCTCCTTCCTCTTTTAAGACATCCCTTAACACCTACCTCTTTGAGGAAGCTTTTGGCCATATCGCTTCGTGGCTCAGTGTCAAATTTTGCTTTATAACCCTCCTGTGAAGTACGTTGGGATGTTTTGTTCGTTTAAAGGCACTACACAAATTCAGATAGTATTGTCATAATTCAAAAGAAACATTAATTTGTAACAGTTTCTAAGTAAAGTGGTGTGAATAACTTACTTACGAGATGGACTGTAGTGGTTCAAGGCAGCAGCTCACCACCACCTTCTCAAGGGCAATGAGGGATGGGCAACAAATGCCGGCCTTGCAAGTGACGCCCACATCCCATGAAACAAATTTTTAAAAACTTGACCTCATCCTCATCAACGCACCTACTGCTGACATGTCTGTCTACAGCAGCATTAATAGGATTGACCACCACACAGTACTTATGAAGGCAAAGTCTCGCCTTTACAGTGAGGACAGCCTCTATTGTATAGTGTAGCACTACTGCCATGCTAAGTGAGACAGGTAAAGCAGCCCAAAATTGGGAAAATATGGGGCACTGTAGGCCAAAGGCAACAGAATTGTATACCACCATAATCTGTAATCTCATGGTCCGGAACATCTTTCCCACCTCCATCACCATCAAGCCAGTGGACTAGCTCTGGTTCAATGGAAATTGTAGAATGTCATGCCAGGAGCAGCGCCAAGCATAACTTAGAATGAAGCAAAAACCTAATGAAGCTACAACAGGACTACTTGTATGCTAAAGACCAAAGGCAGCAGGTTATAGGCATAGCTAAAGATCCCACAATCAACAGATCAGAACAAAGCTCTTTAGTCCTAACACATTCAGTAGAGAATGGTAACTGACAAAATGTAACTGACAGGAGAAGGAAGTGCCATGAATATCCCAATCCTTAACCATGGTGGATTCCAATGCGAGTGCAAGACACAAGGTTTGCAAGTATCTTCAGCCAAACGGAGAATCCTAATCCGCCTCCTCCCAACATCACAGACACCAATTGTTCAGCTAATTCAATTTACACCATGCAACATTAAGAACTGGTTGAGTACACTATACAGAGCAAAGGTTATGGACCCTGATGTTGATTGAGGGATAAATATTGGCCAGAACACGACTCTGATTTCTGCTGCATTGGAACCATGTGCTGGTGAACCAAGCACACGTAAGGACACAATATCTCCCCTGCTCTTCGAAATAGTACCATGGACTCTTTTACATCCACCAGAGCAAGCAGATGGGGCCTTGGTTTAACGTCTCATCCGAAAGATGACACATCTGACAGTGCAGCACACCCTCACTACTGCATTGGAGTGTCAGCCTTGATTTTTGAGCTCAAGTCCTGGAATGGAACTTGAACCAAGAACCTTGTGACTCAGAGGCAAGAATGCTATCAACTGAGCACAAATGAAGTCAACAATTGACAGACCCTCACGAGTAGGTTGATTTCTGACAATCAGTTTAGTTTTGTCAGAACTACAGAGCCTTGGTCCAGACATGGACACCTGAAATAAATGCCAGAGGAGGGAAAAGAGTAATTGCCCAAAGGAAAGCAGCCTTAGAAGAACTGAAATCACTGGGAGTCAGCTACCCTCTGGTGCCTGAAGTTATATCTGACACAAAGGAAAACAGTCATGATTTGTTGGAGACCAATCTTTGGAATCCCAGGACACCGCTGCCTCAGGGAAGCCTTCGTAACCCAACTACCAACAGCTGCTTCATCTACCCCTATCATGAGGTCAGGAGGGTGGCTGTTCACAGAAAATTCTACAATGCTCAGCAGTATTCGCAACTCCTCCAATAATGAAACAACCCATTCAAATCCACCAAGTCCACAGCATGACCTGGACAATATCCAGGCTTAGGCTGACAAATGGCAAAGAACATTCAAGCTACATAAGTGCCAGGCAATGATCATCTCCAGCAAGAAAAGGCCCATCCAGCTTCCCTTGGCCTTCAAGAGTACCACGATCGCCAAACCCACCTACCCCCAACATCAACATCTGGAGTGTTACCATTTCCCAGAAGTTGAACTGGACCAGTCATATCAACACTGTGGCTACAATAGCAGGGCAGAGGCTAATACTTTGCAGCAAGTGGCTCACCTCCTGACCCATCAATGCCTGTCCATCACATACAAGATTCAAGTCAGGAGGATGATAGAATACCCATCACTCACACGGATGAATGCTGCCACAACTTTCAAAAAAATTTAACACCAAGGATACAGCAGTGTGCTTGATCGGTATCCCACCATTAAATTCAATATACCCTGCCACCACTTCTCAGTCCCACAATCTCTGCCACAAAGAACAAGAGCAGCAATGCAATGGTTACACCACTACCTACAGGTCACTGTCCAAGTCATACACGATCCTGACTTCAACGTTCATCACTGGTTCCTTCATTGTCATGTTGTCAAAATCCTGGAATTCACTACCTAACACCATTGTAAGCTCATCAACATGGGCTTGCAGAGGTTCAAGGAGAAGTTCCACCATCACCTTCTCAGGGCAGCTAGGGATGGGCAATAGATGCGACTTTGCCAAAATAGCTGTCAACCAGAGAACAAAACTTTTTAAATAAATTTAATAGAATCTACAGAACTTACTGCAGTATTAAAAAACTGGAAACATATTAGTGATAACGTTGGCTTCTGAGTATTCTGTGCGTATATTTCTTTTGGTGTTCACCAAAGTAAAAGAAACTAGTTAAAGACGAATAAGGTTAGATAAGTATTTTACAGTTTTCTCAATTATCTTTGTTGGATAGGGAGAAACTTTGCAGTCAAGAATTAAATGAATTGAGCAAGAGTTCATGCTAGGGTGGGTGAATTAAACCTTTTCTGTGAAAGCAAAGGCGTTGGGGACTTGAAAGCTATTTTTACCTTCCATGCCTTCTTTTGCCAGTTGTTACTTTAGCAAAATGGATACAGAGTTCTATATAGCAGCTTGCAAATGGACACTACAATATACCTGGGACACAAGGAAGCAAAGCATTGAACTTCATCAGAACTAGCAGAAAGGGTAGACAAGGGTAATGCAGTCAATTTAGTTTATCTAGATTTCCAAAAGGCCCCCAATAAGGTGCTACATAATATTCCAATGAATAAGGTCAGAGAATGTAGTCAGGGGACAAATAGCATTATAAATAGCTATTTGAATGTGATATAGAAACTAGACAGCAGAGATAATGGTAGCTATTCACAGTGGCAGAAGGTAGAAAGTGGAGTACTACAAGCGTCTGTGCTGCAACTACCTTTGTTCACAATTTATATTATCGAATTAGACTTTGGAATCAAAAACAATTTCTAAATTTGCACACCAAATTAGGGAGATGGTCAATAGATTAGATTAGATTAGATTAGAGATACAGCACTGAAACAGGCCCTTCGGCCCACCGAGTCTGTGCCGAACATCAACCACCCATTTTTTATACTAATCCTACACTAATCCCATATTCCCAACAAACATCCCCACCTATCCCTATATTTCCCTACCACCTACCTATACTAGCGACAATTTATAATGGCCAATTTACCTATTAACCTGCAAGTCTTTTGGCTTGTGGGAGGAAACCGGAGCACCCGGAGAAAACCCACGCAGACACAGGGAGAACTTGCAAACTCCACACAGGCAGTACCCGGAATCGAACCCGGGTCCCTGGAGCTGTGAGGCTGCGGTGCTAACCACTGCGCCACTGTGCCGCCCTATGTGCTGTGACTCTGCAGAGCTATTTCAGTGCTGTGATGGGTGCAGAAACCTGATTTGACAGGTTCAAACATGGAGTTGCAGGCAAGATGGGCATGAATTTGGGACGCAACATCATGTTCAAGGACAATAGTGAGGAATACTGTAACAAATTACAAGACATCATTAATAAACTTGCAAAATGGGCATAAATTGGCAAATGAATTTTAACCCAGATGAGCATGAGGTATAACATTTTGGTAAGAAAATAAGGAGGTCACATATTAGAGTCATAATGGCACACAAGGAGGCCATTTGGTCCACTGTGTCCATGTCAGCTCTCTGAAGAGCAATCCAGTCAGTCCCATTCCCCTGTTCTACCCCTATAGTCCTGAAAGTTTATTTTCCTCAAATGCCAATCCAACTTCTTTTTAAAATCATTGATTGTCTCCACTTCCACCACCCTCATAGGCAACGAGTTCCAGGTTGTTACGACTCACTGCGTAAAAACGTTCTTCCTCATTCCCCCTGCATCGCTTGCCAAAACCTTAAATCTGCGTCCCCTAGTCCCTGTACTATCAGCTAATGGAAACAGCTTTTCTTTGTGATAATCTTGTACAGCTTTATCAATGTTCCCCTCAATCTCCTTTGCTCCAAGGAGAACAACTCCAGCTTCTCCAACCTAACCTTGTAGCTAAAATCTCTAATGGAACCATTCTGGCAAATTTCCACTGCATCATCTCAAGGACCCTCACATCCTTCCTAAAGTGTTGTGAAAAGAAGAATCTAAATGGGGTAGAGCAGCAAAAGGATCTCAGAGTACCAACACACAAATCACTAAAAGTATTGATGCCGGTTAATAAGGCAATAAAAAAGGTAAATAAAGCATTAGGGTTTATTTCTAGAGGGATAGAACTGAAAAGTAGAGAAGTTACGCTAAAACTTGTATCAGACCTTGTTTAGACCACACTTGGAGTTCTATGTACAGTTCTGACTGTAAGGTTATAGAAAGGATTTAGAGGCAATGGATAGGGTGAAAAAAAGATTGACAAGGATGATACCAGAAGTGCAAGGTTATACCTATCAGGAAATAATCAAGGTTTCTTTTTCCCTTGAGAAGACTGAGGGGTAACCTAATAAAGGTCTTTAAAGTTATGAAAGGCATTGATAGAGTAGACACAGAAAGAGTATTTTCACTTGTGGGGAACAGCAAAATTAGACGTCAACACCACAAGATAGTCACCAAGAAAGCAAACAGGAAGTTCAGAAGAAACTACAAATCCAAGGTGATGAGAATGTGGAATTCACTACCACAGGGAGTGGTTGAAGCAAATAGTACAGATGCATTTAAGGGGAAGCTGAAAAAGCATGCGAGGGGAAAACGAAGAAAAGGTTATGCTGATAGAGTTAGATGAAGAAGGATGGCAGGAGGCTCAAGTGGAGCATAAATGGACTTGGAGGTTATCTTATGAAGAAAGCTTGGACAGGTTGGGTCTGTATCCATTGGAGTTTAGAAGAATGACAGTGATCTTATTGAAACATAGAAGATCCTGAGGGGACTTGACAGGGTGGATGCTGAAAGGATGTTTCCCATTGTGAGAGAGATTAGAACTACGGGTCACAGTTTAAAAATAAGGGGTCACCCATTTAAGATGGAGATGAGGAGAAATATTTTCTCTGAGGGTTGTGATTCTTTGGAACTCTCTTCCCCAGAGAGTGGTGGAGGCAGGGTCATTAAATATTTTTTTAAAGGGCAGAGGTAGATAAATTCTTGACTAATAAAGCAGCCAAAAGGTATCATAGGTAAGCGGGAAAGTGGAAACGAGGCCACAATCAGATCAGCCATGACCTTATTAAATGATGGAGCAGTCTCGAAGGGGTTGAACGGCCGACTCCTGCTCTTAATTGGTATATTTGTATGTTGGGGTGAGTAGCCTTTTTCTGTACTGTATATTCTTAGTCTGCTTTACCTGTAATAACTAGAAGAAGTGTCATGAATGTTTCAGCACAATCTGGAGCTTTCATCTCATCTACATCAGTGATGTCCTTATACTGGGATGTCCATGCAGCTTCTGAAGACAATACAGAGTCCATCTTTTCTAAAGCAACTGAAATCCAAGAATGCAGGCAATCATTTATATCTTCATCAAATCAGCACTGAGTGCCTGTGACTTGTTAATTTTTAAACAGAAATATATGCCCATATATTTTGCTTCAGTATAATCGATCACTTTACACATGTAACATGTTTCTAAAATATTATTTATCCTATAGATATACACACATAAAAACTGTAAGACATTAAATTGTACTGATCCTGTCAGACAACAGATTCACTGATATTAAATGCCTATGGAAAAATGAGTTCCAGTAGAATTATTCTTCTATTATAATCTACATTTTTACTAGATACCTCAAAGATCCATTTGTGCTTACATTTTCTTTCCACTGTCAACCATTTCTGAAAGCAGGTCTCTTCTGAGAGGATGTGCATACAGCTTGGCAAGTTGTTAGGATAGCCATAGGCACTGTGTAGCTCTTTCTCAAACAACAATATTTCATCTACCATGTGGCAAAACAGGTTATCATCATAGAGGAGCCTAGGAATATCAGCAGACATCTTCTCCAAAACCAGCATTACCAGACCCCGTGAGAACTCCAGCTAAACAACAAGGGCAGGTGGAAACATGTTACTGGAAAAATTTAGACTAAACACTGCCAAGGTTCATAATAAGCTTTTGTGAGTAAGGTATGATGTGATAATACGTTCTAGGATTGTACACCCTAATTTCTGGATACAGACCATGACAAAATATACCATTTTTGCAGCAATGGAGAAAATACAGCAATACATAGTGTGCGCATGCTAAAAAGTGATACCAGAGCAAAATGTTCCAGCTCAACTGTCTTATTTTTTCTGATCTTAATTTTAAACTTTCAATTGCTGACTTTGTTATCCAAGGAACCATTTATCGGCAATCAATTTAAAGTCTTCCATTTATTCAGGTAAATAAAAATGTTCAGTAAGGCAATATTAACTGCACAGGTTTTCTATAACACAGGTCACTCGATAACTTCTTGATCATAAAAACTACGGATCACATTTGGTGAGGACAGACAGGGAAAAATAAAAGGGGAAAAACTGTAGCAAAATAAGGGATAAATAAAATACTACAGATTTAAATATCAGAAACAGGACAGTAGAAATTCTTATTTAATTGACAATTGAATGTGAAAAATTTTAACTTTTTAATCAACCATGTCAGCTAGCTGCAGTTTGTAACTTTTATTTTAAAAAGACTCTTTTAGTCTTTCATGCTCTTAACAAAACTGGGAAACGTGCTAAGAAACACATCTAAAATAATAAATGATTTCCTCATAAACGTTTAAAAACATTATATCAAGAAAATATTCTTACAAGAGTATTATTTTAAATAAATAACTTTAGATAGCATAATTTTCTGAATAAAATTGCATAGAAACTTACCTTGGCATCCAAGGAAGAGCCTGTTTTCTCTACAATGGGCTGAATTTTCTCTTCAAAAAACTTAATATGGTTTCCAATCCACATTAGCACCTGTGTCAGGTACCACTCTGGCTGTAAAGTAAAATTAACATATTTGCTACTAGCTCCAACGAGATACAATCTGACATTTAAAATAGTTCAAATGCAAAATACTGCGGATGCTGGAAATCTGAAACAAAAACGAAAAACGCTGGAAATACTCAGTAGGTCAGACAGCACCTGTGGAGAGAGAAACAGAGTTCACGTTTCAGGTCCTGACCTTTCATCAGATGATCCTAATTTTTCAGCCGGCACAGCCACAATGAGCCGAATGGCTTCCTTTGTGTCATAAATTTTCTATGTTTCTATGTAACATGTTTAGCTTTCTCAAAATGTCAATCCAGATTTTAAAATACGAATATATATAAATGCCCACATTGAATAATATTCTTATGAAACTTTATGAAAATTCAAGAGAATTAATGACCTGACCACTGAAACATCACAGCTGCATGTCCTTTTGCAAATCCACTAAAGGAAAAAAGTGAGATACTGGGACATTTTCTGCTAAGCAAAGAAGGTTAAGAGGAGATTTAATTTAAGTTTTTATAACAATGAAAGGAGTTCAACAGAATGAATTCTTTATACAGAGGATTATTGGAGCATGGAATACTTCGCCATGTGGAGTAGTAGTGTCAGAGACCTATATTTAAAGGAAAAAAAATGGAAAATATCTTAACAGAGAAAGATCTTGCAAGAGCACAGAACTGTGGAATTAGTTTTGCATTACTCCAGCAAGAGTTGGATCAGGCATAATGGGCCAAATGACCTCTTCCTGTGTTGTAAACGTCAATAAAATATCTTAAAGAGGAAGTTATGTACAAGTAGAAAATACGAGCAATATTATGCCCATAAATGTGCTCTGTGCCATGAATAGCGGCCATTAGGATATTAAAATAATTGAATAATAAGATTTAGCAATAAAAATATCTATACATATCTACAATACTCTTCAATTTCTCTACAAGAAAAGAGGGAAATCCTTTTCATTTTTGCCATGATTTTCCAGTGGCTCTGGTTTATGCATTCAATTGCTGGAGACCTGATTTTGTAGAAAATAGAAAAATAGGGAGACAACCACAACCAGCCCTTTCCTCAACATCTACTAAGAATTCATCATTAATCAGTGGTCTACTGACCAAAAAAATACATCTGATTTCTAGTTTTGCACGTATATACTATATCCAACAGGTCACAATGGCATGATTTTAAATCTAGTTCCTGCAGAAAGCATAAATCATTTCCAATATTAAGTGTAAAATTTATTTTTTTCCTCTAAAAACTTTCTAACTACAAATATTTAGCATGCTTTTTCCGAGTACATAATTTATATTCACTACTGTTCTTTTATCCTACAGAAAATACTACTGAATTCATAGATTTATACAAATAGCTGTAATTGATAGACAAAAATATTTTTGCCACATTTAAAAAATTAACCAGGTTTGATTTTCTTCTGCAATTCCTTTCAGCTGGTGCATGCAGGAAATCTCCCAAAAATTTAATCTGACAGGTCACAAATGTATAGCATCTTGAAATTTGGATTCCTCTGCAATATAATCTGGAAGTATGGAGAGTCTTGCAACAATGCAGTAGAAGAGACTCGGAAAATAGCTGTTGGATGAATTTCAATTAAAGCATTCCACCATTTGACTAAACAAGCTGATATACAAACATTTATAAAACATATCAATACAGAAGGACTTCTACAGAGAGACCAGAATCTATACAAACCATATAATGAAAGACATATTTATTTGACACTGGCCAGATTTTGCAATAGAAATAATTGAGAGGCTATCAGCGCTCACAGTTATTACGGAGTAAATTGAACAGAAACTTCTGGTGTTCGCACAGGCACACTTAAATGTGGAAATCCAGAAGCTGCTGTCCGATTTTCCCAGCTCCTCCACAGGTTTTGCTAAACCAGTACCTCGTTGATGAGACTCAGGATTAAAATACATGAAGGGCTTGAAGGTGCTGTACTTATCTGCTTCTTACCCACTAAACATTCCAGTAAAGGTTATGGCTTGTACATTGTGTAAGTGAATATTTAATGGCTTGATAAGTCTTAATTTTTGCCAAACCACCTCTCTGGCCCATAATATTTAATTTACAAGTGTAGAGTTTCATTTCTTCAGCACTTTATTGTAGCTGAGTTTTTAAAAATTTTAAATTAAATTGTTTTACTTTCTCTTTTATCTCTTATCTCTCAAGCTTATCTTTTTCCTTCTTTATTTAGCTTGCTGTGCATGATTTTACATTGAATGAAATATGCTGACTTACACTTTCCAGTTTAGACTGCATGTCTCAGTGAGGATTCTTCATTCTGATCGGTTCAAGTGACATGTTGTTGCTTGCCTTGCATACATGTGCCACATATACCGTGTAGAGAGCACCGCGCTGTAAAGGATTTCTAAATACCATAAATTGATGTTCAAAAACCCTTGAAAACTCCACAGGCAGCTGTAACATAATGAACAGCAAGCGGCGTTTCTTCGCCAACTACAAAATCCAGGCCATTGTCCCTACTAGGCATACTCACAGGATTTGATTGTACACAACTACTTTTGGTTTAGTAAATGAAATAAAAATATTGTAAAAGCCAAAACTGTTCCTAAGTCTTTAAATATTTCACTAAAAACCCTCAGGAAAAATTATCTGGGATGGTAAATATGAGCATTTCCAGCTGGGAAAGGTTTGTTGCATTATTCTACCAAAGAAGGCATTCACAAGCTTGAATACATGTTTCAACAAAATGCCAAACCTTGTTTAGTATATTGGTTTGTCTGTTCCCAGAAAAATGGTATTTAAATCTCTTCTGTAGTGGCAGTAGCATGAGCTGTATAGGAATTGCAATGGGTAAGGAAGGAGGGACTTCATACTTCTCTGGTAGATGTTTTTGTTTTGTTACCAGTTCATCTCTGCATCAATAAGTTAAGGTAAATTTGAACTGAGTCTCAAAGAGCATCAAACAAATAGGACTTTCCTAACTTTAGTATGTGGAAGGCACCAAGTACTCCCAAACAAGGCAATAATCAAGAAGTTTTAACCAGAAACAAACCTAATTACCAACAAGACTGCTACTTGTGCAAAGATTATGTCAAACAATAATAACTGACAATATTATTCAAGTAGACAAAATACTAAGAGTTAACTAAAAAAAAAACTTCTCTTACCTTGGAAACTATATTTGAAACAGAAAAATAAAAATGCAACTAACAAATCCAAAGCCGTGAAGCAACAGACCTATCAAATGACAGATTTATGGTCAGCAAGGAATGTCAATGCACACCATATTAAGCTTTATCAACTAAAATAATCTGATTTCTTTAAGATATTTATCTCCATCTCCTGGTCAAAAGTAGCTACTGCAACAGAAAAATGATACCTCGAGAAAGCGCAAAGTAAAATCAAACTAACCAAATGTTTCTTGCCTGGCCCTAGTCAAAATGGCTCCCCTTATTAAAATTCTGAGGAAATTGGCAAATTAGATTTATAATATGTACCAGCATTTTATAAAATCATTTTAAACTAAACGTATTACATATCCATTGCCATGATTTGCTCTGCAAATGTAATCAGCACTTTCAATGATGAACGTTCATTTTTCTCTCCCATTCCTACCTCCATCCCAAGGTAGATTTTATTTATCCCCCAATACCTTGCTTGTGGCTACTTATCCTCCTCTGAAGGAATCCAAGTCAGTCTATGCTGCATCATGTAGAAAGGAAGTACAACTCACACGAGATAAATCTGACAGGAGCATCCCTCCGAGATCATACACCTCACTGGCAACTGAGAACTGACATACCTCAACCAACTGTGGAAACTCGAACTAAAATCAGAAATCTTCAAGTTGACAAAGCACAATCCAACAATTTTTATCCTGATGTAAATCCATATGCTAGAAGTAGTGTCATTTTACCGATGCCAAATGGGAAAGGATACGATGTTTGTAACTTGAGAAGCTGAATGAAAAGTGTTTCCAGGTTGTTGTTGAGATCTGTTGAATTTGCAGCTGATGCCAGTGCAGGAATCTGGGACTGTGGAGGCCCAATCAAAGGCCAATGCAGCTGCTTTAAGACTTCTTCAAAATCACTACATAGAAGAAATGTTTAATGATCATTTTTAGAAATGTGATTCATTCTCATAAATTATATATATTGACAGAACTTCAAAAGGCTCTCAGTTAGGAAGCGAAAAAAATCAGCCAGGCCTCCCATTCCTGACTGTTAACCAGCAATCACTGGTGGAAGTGTATATGTTACAAGAAGACAGGAACCAGCACAGCAGTTATTCTTCTCCCAGCTTCTACAGTCAAATAGCCTTCCAATACTTTTGTGACAGTGGAAATGGCCAGTTTTTTGTGGCTCCTTTGAAACTATACTCAAGCAAGAATCAAGGTTTTGGAGAGGGAAGGGAATAACATTGGTAAGAAGGCAGAGAAATAAAGAATATCTTGTACTACACCTGGGTAATACTTCAATTTTATGTCTTGCCGTATCTCCTTACATTGTAATCTGGATTTTATTTGATCGTTTTCTTTACCCACTCAACCTTGAGTTTTTTTTTCTGTTCCAAAGCTCTCTTCCCAGTCTTTGCTGTGTAGCCTTTCTGATCTCTCAAAGTATCAGTGCAGTAACTGTCCCATTTCTCAGTCTTCCTCTATGCTGGCATCTGTGCAGTCCCTCCAAATTTCTCGTCACAACTGCCCCATATCAACAGTCACTTTGTGATCTGTGCCCACTCTCTTCGGCTTCAGATTTACTCTTTCCCCACGTTAAAAGACGGTGTACTTCTACTGCCAGTCACTAGAAGTGCTCTATATTGACTATAACCCTATAGATGACAAAGCACTTCCTATGACAGTAAGAAGTCTGAATAAGTTCTTCCTCCCATAGGGTTACTGGAATCCCACCTCACATTGAAGACAAGTTATAAACGAAAGGAAGATTATCTGAGACTATAAGAGGTGCTTTGGAAGGTTGCAAGCTATAAAGTACAAAGGTGGATAGTGAAAATAAAATAGGGCAGTCCATGATCTCAGGAAAAAGAAATAATTTACATTTACATAGTGCCTTTCACAACCTCAGGACATCCCAAATCACATTACAGTCAATTAAGTACTTTTTGAAGTGTAGTCATTGTTGTAATGTAGGAAAACACAGCAGCCAAATTGCACACAGCAAGTTCCCACAAACAGTGATGAGATAAATGATCAGATAAACTATTTTTGATCTTGGCTGAGGGCTAAATGTTAATCAGAACACCAGGAGAATTCTCCTGGTCTTCTTCAAATAGTCACTGGATCTGAGAGGACAGACAAGGCCTCAGTTTAAGATCACATCCAAAAGATGGAGGGGCTTAATTTATGTCCACTCTTTCTCCATTAGAAAAAAAAAGCTTTTATTTATATTCCATTTGGAAATTACTATTTTCTCTCTACTTGTACGATGCTTTCATTGTCTTGCCTTGAGAGACAAATAGATAAGTGACCTCCCTAGGCTCTCTCAATGGTTACTCAATCACAATACAGCCCATGCATCTTGCCTTTCTTTCATAATGTGAGAAAGCTTTCTGCTGATAGTCTACAGAAAAATGTTGCATGTAGGGAATAACAACAATTCTTCTTAATTATTATGACATTTTTATATAAATTAACATTTGGAAGAAAAAATCCGATGGATACTTTTTCCTCTGGAATTTCATTTTTGCCAACCTTTACTCTATTACATACAATGTTTTGACATTGATTAACATTCTAACCCTTTTATCTAGCATCTGATTCTGTAATTTTTAAAAAACTTACTTGGTTAGTCTGTCCTTGAGAATTTTGTGCCAGAATTTGACAGTGGATCTTATGAAATTGAGCAGATGAGTACAAGACGATTCTTGAAGCTTTATATCTAGTTCTGCCATGGAAACCAGGGTATTGGCAGCATCTGATACACTATTTGTCATGAGATGCTGCTGAATGCAATCACTGGGGAGATAATACATTATAAAAATAGCATCACTGCATGTTCAACACAAAAAAAGTGAGGATACAACTAATAAGTTTGATCACCATACTTATGTTATCACCAGGATTTCAGTAAAGGGGGAATGGTGGGCATCACCCAGCATTAGCGTGATTCATTTTCAAAACTGGGGGCATTGTATATTTTATCAAGAATAGACCATGTAGCTAAAAAATAATAATCAAGCAGACTAAAGGGCCTCTGCTTAAATGAGGCAAGTTAAGGATTTCCCTTCTTATTTTAAAAGATGGTCATTTATATAGTATTTTATACTTTTTCAGAAACATCCCAACTCACTTTGTAAGCAAAGAATTATTGTAAAATTGATACAACGGCAAACACAGTCACCATTTTGAACACAAGATAATCTATATAAGTAGAAATAACATGAATAACTATTTAGTTTGTTTTTAGTGGTGTTGGCTGTGGAGGGGACTGTTAACCAGGGCAATAACAGAACTCCCCAGTTTTCTTAAACTATCAAGGGAGTTTTAATGTCGAACCGAAACACCAGAATAGGCTTACAAGACCTTGGTTCTGTTTTTACCTAAGGATGCATCTTTGACAATTCTGCACTCTCTTAGTAATGCACAGGGAAATTAGCCTAGATAATATGTTGAGGTCCTGTCATGAAGGAAGACTTGCAATTATGTAGCATCTTTCACAACCACTAGAAGTCTCAAAGCGTTTTACAGCTAATGAAGTACTCTTGAAGCGTAGTCTTTGTTGCAATGTAAGAAACGCGACAACCAATTAGTGCATAGTAGACGCACATAAACAGCAATGTGATGGTGATCAGATAATCTGCTTTTGTAATGCAGATTGAAGGATAAATATTGGCCAGGACACGAGGGATAACTTCCCTGCTTTTCTTTGAAATAGTGGCATGGGATCTTTTACGTCCACCTGAGGGGGCAGACAGGGCCTTGGTTTAAAGTCTCGTTGGAAAGACAGCACCTCTGGCAGTTCAGTATTCCCTCGGTGCTCCATTGGTGTCAACCCTGACTTTTGTGCTCAAGTCCCAGAGTAGGACTTGAACCCAAAACCTTCTGACTCAGGCAAGAGTGCTACCAACTGAGGCACATTGGATGGATTCTGCAATGTTAAAGATGCTATATTTTGTACAAGACGTAAACCCGAGGTCCCCTTAGCTTCTTCTGGTGGATATTAAAGATCCTGTAGTATTATTTGGAAAACAGCAGGCGACCTACTAATGTCCTGGTCAAACTTCTACGATTAATCAACACCATCAACAATTGAGCCAAGCTGACAGTGGCCAATAAGTAGCTCAACTGTTGGCACAAAAAGTGCTAATGGCACTATAGGAAGCTATCACAATCAATTTGCTGGGAGCGTACTACAGGCCTCCAAACTGTCAGGGAGAGATAGAGGAACAGATATGTAGGAAAATCTCAGAGAGGTGTAAAAATAATAGGGTCATAATTGTATGGGATTTCAACTTCCCCAATATTAACTGGGATACTAAGTGCAAAAGGCTTAAAGGAGGCAGAATTCTTAAAGTGCATCCAGGAGAGCTTTTTAAGCCAGCACATAGAAAGTCCTACAAGAGAAGGGGTGGTACTGGACCTAATCTTAGGGAATGAAGCCGGACAAGTGGTAGAAGTGTCAGTGGAGGAGCATTTTGGGGGCGTGACCATAACTCTAAGATTTAAGGTAGTTATGGATAAGGACAAAGATGGACCGGATATAAAGATACTGAATTCAGGGAAGGCCAGTTTCAATATGATAAAACAGGATCTGGCCAAAGTAGACTGGGAGCAGCTACTTGTAGGAAAGTCTACATCAGACCAGTGGGAGTCATTCAAAAAGGAAATAGTGAGAGTTCAGGGCCAACATGTTCCCGAAAAGGTGAAGGACCAATAGGTCCAGGGAACCCTGGATGTCAACGGATATAGAGGATTGGATAAGGAAAAAAAAGAGGAGGCTTATGGAACATTCAGGGGGCTGAAAACAACGGAGGCCCTAGAGGAGTATAGAAAGTGTAGGGGGGTACTTAAAAAAGTAATTAGGAGAGCAAAGAGGGGGCATGAAAAAAACACTGACGGGCAAGATAAAGGAAAATCCCAAGGCATTTTATAGGTATATTAAGGGCGAGGATAACCAGGGAAAGAGTAAGGCCCATTAGGGACCAAAGTGGCATTGTGTGTGTGGAGCCGGAAGACATAGGTGAGGTTTTAAATGATTACTTTTCATCTGTGTTCACTATGGAGAAGGACGATGTAGGTGCAGCAATCAGGGAGTGGGATTGTGATATACTTGAACAAATTAGCATTGAAAGGGAGGAGGTATTAGCGGTTTAAGCAGGCTTAATAGTGGATAAAATCCCAGGCTGTTATGTGAGGCAAGGGAGGAGACTGCAGGGGCTCTGACACAAATTTTCAAATCCTCTCTAGCCACAGGAGAGGTGCCAGAGGACTGGAGGACAGCGAATATGGTACCATTATTCAAGAAGGGTAGTAGGGATAAACCTGGTAATTACAGGCCAGTGAGTCTTACATCAGTGGTGGGGAAACTATTGGAAAAAATTCTAAGGGATAGGATTAATTTGCACTTGGAGAAGCAGGGATTAATCAGGGATAGTCAGCATGGCTTTGTCAGGGGGAGATCATGTCTAACAAATTTGATCGAACTTTTCGAGGAGGTGACTAGGTGTGTAGATGAGGGTAAAGCAGTTGATGTAGTCTACATGGACTTCAGTAAGGCTTTTGATAAGGTCCCGCATGGGAGATCGGTCAAGAAGATAAGAGCCCATGGGATTCAGGGCAATTTGGCAAACTGGATCCAAAATTGGCTTAGTGGCAGGAGGCAGAGGGCGATGGTCGAGGGTTGCTTTTGCGATTGGAAGCCTGTGGTGTACTGCAGGGATCAGTGCTGGGACCCTTGCTGTTTGTAGTGTATGTTAATGATTTAGACGTGAATATAGGAGGTATGATCAGTAAGTTCGCAGATGACACGAAAATTGGCGGTGTCGTAAATAGTGAGAAGGAAAGCCTTAGATTACAGAAAATATAGATGGGCTGGTAAGATGGGTGGAGCAGTGGCAAATGGAATTCAATCCTGAGAAGTGTGCGGTGGTGCATTTTGGGAGGACTAACAAGGCAAGGGAATATACAATGGATGATAGGACCCTAGGAAGTACAGAGGGTCAGAGGGACCTTGGTGTACCTGTCCATAGATCACCGAAGGCAGCAGCACAGGTAGATAAGGTGGTTAGGAAGGAATATGGGATACTTGCCTTCATTAGCATTAGAATTTATTAGCATTTATTAGAATATAAGAACAGGGAGGTTATGATGGAGCTGTATAAAACGCTAGTTAGGCCACAGCTGGAGTACTGTGTACAGTTCTGGTCATAACACTATAGGAAGGATGTATTGCACTGAAGAGGGTGCAGAGGAGATTCACCAGGATGTTGCCTGGGCTCGAGCATTTCAGCTGTGACTGGATAGGCTAGGGTTGTTTTCCTTAGAGCAGAAAAGGCTGAGGGGGGGAACTGATTGAGGTATACAAAATTATTTTTTCATCCAGAGGGTAGTTGGAATCTGGAACGCACTTCCTGAGGGGGTGGTAGAGGCAGGAACCCTCACAACATTTAAGAATTATTTAGATACACACTTGAAACGCCATAGCATCCAAGACTACGGGCCAAGTGCTGGAAAATTGAATTAGAATAGATAGGTGCTTGATGGCCTGCGCAGACACGATGGGTCAAAGGGCCTGTTTCCATGCTGTATAACTCTATGACAATGCAGTTTAATTACCTGGTAAGAACACCAAACCCAATAAATACTTGTGTTAATGCAATATTCTCTCACCATCACATCATCTTGTATACATTTCATAATATATACATTAAATGACATGCTTAGTTTGAACTTCAGACTGCATTCACACCAATTTGTTTGATCTTTTTGGACCAGCATCAGCCAAAGTTGCCACCAATTTCTTAGAGAGACCTGTAAATTCTGCCATGTTTTTTGGGGGGAATATGGAGCAATGGGAAAAACAAATAAATGTCAGTTAAGAATTCAAATATTGTAATTTCTGTATCTTCTAATTTACGCTATGTACTCGGTATTCTGCTGACAAAATACACAAAGTAAAAATGAGGAATAATGTCGGCCCGGATCCTTAATTGCTTTCAAATGAATATTATGCAATTGTGGAGCTGCTGTATCCTGGCCAAGCACATACATCAATTCCAAATCATGAGAATTGAAGTGAAGAATACATTCTAAATACAACCATCGGAGTAGTGCAAGATCTACTGACTCAAAATTTAATTTTACTGGATTATTACTTCAAACGTACCATGAAAACAGGCCACTTCAGATCAAGAATATACTTCTGTGAATTATGATTGGATAATGAAAATTTAGCTATATAACTTGATTAAGCAAGGATAAAGGTTAAAATAACTTTCTAAGAAATGAATTAGGCTGGTATATGGGACTGAACTAAATATTGTAGTTTGATTTCTCAGTATTTAGAAATGATATGGACAGAGCCAGTTTTCTGTCAACCTGAAAGGGATAAACAAGTTGGCAATATCCCCAACAGTGGCAACACCAGGTCAGCATAGCTCTACACAAGGCCAATACTTGTAATCTCCTTTTTACATATATGACAATAATCCTTTAGTAGCTGGCAGTAAGATTTCATAAATGTAATGTATTCTAAACCAAAGGCAAAGGAATCCTTTGCATCTTTTTATTATAAACCAGGGATTATTGCAGGAACAAAATGTTTACCTTAACTCCTCTATTTGTGAAACCCATTTCAAGTACCAGAGGTGTCGCTCAATCTCTTCAATCTGACCAATCAACACCTTCAGCTCTTCCATCCATGGCTGAGCTGTTACAAGATGACTGCTGATCGATTTAGTTAAGCCTGCCTTTTTCTCAAGTAAGTTATTGAGTAACCTTTTGGAGTTTTCAGCATTCTTGAATGCATTTTCAATTTTCTTTGGTACTTCAGATGAGACAGTAAGAACCTATGTTAATTTTAACATAGAAGTTTAAACAAGATAAGGTTCGTAACAATAAACAAAATTTGTAATACTGTGTGCCTCAGAAATATTTACTTCAAATGTACATGTTCTCCAATCCTTTAGGTTTTAGGCTAAGATCAGAAGTAGGATTTTCTCACAGATTCATAATGCACATGAGCAAATTCCACCAAAGGGGTTTTAACAGTCTGGGACAACACTGTAGGCCATACAAGAGATAGCTTCCTAAATAGCAAGCTTCAGAAATTCATTTGCAAAAGTTCTTTAAGTTATACTAATTGAACATTTTTGTTTAAAATCTTCAAAATTTGATATTTCAAATTCTTGTTGTTTTGGCTCCTGATTTAGAAAAGTTCAAGACAACCCAGGATTCCTTTGAAAATAAAAATATTTGGAATTCCAAGTTGTTTTTCCTCTGTCTCTAGGAGGACAAGCACCCAAGAGCTCCTTACCACTTCAGAAAATAAATTTTAGTTAACAAACAGTTCTATGGCATAGATCCCCATTCCCACTGGTGGAAAGGGCCCAGAAAGAGTAGGGGGGGGGGGAACGCTGTGGTGGTTAGGCCACATGTGGCACGTAGTTTCCACACAGGGAGGCAAAAATGTAAGAGCAGTCACTCTAGGCTGTTTTTGTTTATCTGAGAAACTGATTTCAAAGTAGCACTGCTGAATGAAATTGAATTCCCGCTTAGCCAACGACACTGTAGGGACACCCAATAAGGTAGAGAGAGAAATATGTTTTCTTTATAATTGTACATCATGCTAGACTGGACTGAATCCTCAGCAAAAAAAGAAAATCTGTATTACAAGTTCTGACTTCGGAGTGTTTATGCTTATCTTTCACACCATTTAAAAGATGCATTGCTCAGTGTGTGTGTTGTGATTTTATAGGACAACTTTCTTTCCATTTAGGGAGTAGTAGCATGGTTTGTAAAAGGTGAGAAACAGGGAAATGTTGGTACTCAGAGGGACCTAGATGTCCCCGTACATGAATCACAGAAAGTTAACATGCGGGAACAGGCAAATGGTATGTTAGCCTTTATTACAAGGCTGCGTTTGCTGACAATGCACCATTAATTGGCACAGTTCTGGCACATGCGCAAGTGCAGGCTTTTCAACGGGACTGTCAGTGCCTGCGACGTTCAGGCAGCTGCCAGGACAAAAGATGGCGCTGCTCAAATAATCACACGAAGGCAACCCAACACATGGCAGGACACAATGGCCGGAGGGAGAGAGTGAGCGGGCGGGGGGGGGGGGGGGGGGGGGGAAGGAGAGCGCACCCGCCACCACCGTCTTCGGCCGCTCTCTCCCCGCTTCATCTGCGCATGCGCCAACCAGTCCTGACAATGTGGAACGCAGCACATGCGCAGAGAGTAGGAGCCAATCTGCGCATGTGTGCAGATTGGCGCAGTCTGATGATGTCAGCTACCAGCTGTGTTGTCAGTAATCACTTTGTTATTACAAAGGAATTGGAGTACAAGAATAAAGAAGTGACTGCAATTATATAAGGCTCTGATGAGACCACATCTGGAACACTGTATACAGTTTTGGTCTTCTTACTTAGGGAAGGATAAACTTGCCTTAGAGGGAGTACAACAAAGATTCACCAGACCGATTCCTGGAATGAGGGGATTGCCTTATGTGGAAAGACTGAGTAGACTAGGCCTATATCACCTAGAGTTTAGAAGAATGAGAGGTGATCTCATTGAAATGTAGGGTATATGCTGAGAGGATTCTTCCCCTGGCTGCAGAGCTTAGAACTTTAGAGTCCACATTCTCAGTATAAGGGGTCAGCCATTTAGGTCTGAGATGAGGAAAACTTCTTCATTTAAAAGGGTTGTGAACAACTCGAAAATTCACATCCAAGCTGTGCTCAAGTTGTCCCCTTTAAGTTACCGCGCATGTGCACGAGTGCAAAAATTTTTAAAGGAGCCGCATACTTTACACAAATCACCAACGCACTCCAACAAGTAATTAGAGGGTACATTAATTGTGAATCTTTGTAATGCTCTACCCCAGAGGGCTGTTGATACTCAGTCACTGAGTATATTCAAGACAGATATCTATAGATTTTTGGATAATTAGGGAATCAAGGGATATGGGGATAAGGTGGGAAAGTGGAGTGGAGGTAGAAGATCAGCCATGTTCTTACTGAATGGCAGAGCAGGCTCAAAAGGCCGGATGGCTTACTCCTGCTCCTGTTTCTTATGTCCTTGGGTTTAAATTCATAAAGCTCTGTTCTTTTTAACCAAGCACTACAGTACAGAAAATTTACAACCACACAACAAATATCCCTCCAGCGATCCTGTTACCACCAACAAATGAATTAAAATACATAATGCATCAAATCACAACAGACTTGTATTAGTATTTTATATATCAGGAACTTGTTGGATAATATTGTCATTGTTACACATTCACAACATTGTTGCTTAAATTAGGTATCATTGTGTACTGTTACTGAAATGACAACCCAGAGCTAACTTCAAATCCCACTATGTCAGGTTCCAAAACTGAATTCAATATATCTGATCATGTGTGGTTTTGGAGCAAGAAAAACTACATATAAAAACTAGATTGTTGTAAACACTCATTTGTTTCACTTAACATCAAGGAAGGGGTCCATCCCACATTTTGCCAACAAATTTCAAAAAATAGGAATCATCACTAAATTACTTCCACACCTCTTGGAGTCAATCAACAATTGCAATGGCCTGGCAGAAAAATATAACAAAAGATGATAGTTAGCATCCCAATGACTCACTCCAGAGCCCTAAGATGTAAAGCACAGATTGAAGGATATAATTAAAAGCAATGCCCTATGTTGTTTAAACATTAAGTGATGTACAACGAATGACATTTCAGATATACCAACATAAGTGTCCACCGACCGTAAATAATGTAAAATCCGCTCAATAATCGCACACTGTTTTGGACAGAAAGTCAATCATTCCCTTTTGACCAACTGACACAAACCTGTTCTCAGTTTCTACTGGAGTTCGCATTAATCAAGCATTATCCTTGCGCAATTTCTCTCATATAAAACTGCTGTTATATATTGTGTCCACGCCTTTCAGTTATGGCACTAAGATTGAGAACATACATAAAATAAGCGTTCTACAAGTAAACAGCTTTCTGATTTCACTATTGACCTAACGTCTTATTTGAGACTTGCGTCAGTGCTATAGATTTATTTGACTAACGGCTGTTTTTATTCATACACAGTGCACATGGGTTTTATTTTTATGGACGTGTTTTGGGGAGAAGCGGCTGGGAAGCTGATAAACCGGAATGGATTCCCCGGGCGCTGTACCTGCTCCTCTAGGTTTCTTTTGGACAGCGTCAGCTCCTCCGTTATTTTGGGGAGCTTCTTTAAGGATTTCGGGTCATTCCCAAACTCTTTCTCTACGAACTCAGCTACGTACTGCGTTATCTCGCAGCTTTCCACATCAGCAACCAGCCATCCTTTTGCCGCCATTGCAGCGGCATAACACGTCAGCAGATCCGGGCACCCATACGGTTACCATGGAGACTGTCGGCAGGCCGACTGCGGCAACTAGGCCGCAACTCCTCGCCTCGTCTGTGCAATGAGGAGACAGACTTAAAAACTGAACATGCTGGAAATGCTCAGCAGGTCAGTCAGTATCTGTGGAGAGAGAAATAGAGTTAATGTTTCGCGTCTTTGGCCTTTCATCATCCCTGGGTATTTCCTGTCCCACTAGAGGCAGTGGCAAGGTATACAGTCAGGAGGGGGTAGCCCTGGGAGTCCTCAACATTGACCCCTGACCCCATGAAATCACATGTCTGCAGGTCAAACATGGCAAGGAAACCGCTTGCTGATTACCATTTACCACCCTCCCTCAGCTGATGAATCAGTGCTCCTCCATGTTGAACATCACTTGGAAGAAGCACTGAGTAGCAAGGTCACAGCATGTACTCCAGGGGTGGTGGGTGGGTTTCAGCTTACATCACCAAGAGTGGCATGGTAGCACCACCACAGATGGCTGCCAGACTAGGTCTGTGGCAGGTGCTGAGAGAACCACCAGAAGGGAAAATTCTACTTGACTTCGTCCTCCACCGTCTACCAGTGGCAGATGTTTCTGTCTATGAGAGTATTGGTAGAAAAGACATAGTCTGCACTGTGGACACACTCCATCATGTGTGGCACAACCACCATGTTAAATGGGATAGATTCAGATCTACCAGCTCAAAACTGGGAATCCATGAGGCACTGTGGGCCATCAGCAACTGCAGAATTGTATTCCAGAACAATCTGTAACCGCATGGTTTGGCACATCCCACACTCTACCGTTACCATCAAGCCAGGTAACCAATTCTGGTTCAATGAGGAGTGTAAAAGAGCATGACAGAAGCATTCTACAATATATGACTACATGCATGCTAAACAGCGATCCTACTACCAATACAATCACAGAATTGTTACAGTGCAGAAGGAGGCTATTCAGCCCATCGTGTTTGCACCAGCTCTCCAAATGAGCAATTTACCTCGTGCCATTCCCCTGCCATCTCCCCATAACCCTGCACATTCTTCCTTTTCAGATAGCAGTCTAATTCCTTTTTAAATGCCTCAGTTGAATGTGCCTCCACCATACTCTCAGGAAGTGCTTTCCTTTTGCTTCTCTTTCCAAATACTTAAAATCTGTGCCCTCGTTCTCAAACCTTTCACAAGTGGGAACAGTTTCTCGCTATCTACTCAGTCCAGATCCCTCATGATTTTGAATACCTCTATCAAATCACCTATATCTTTGTTGTATGGCACTGTATCAAATGCCTTTTGGAAGTCCATATATACCACATCAGCAGCATTGCCCTCATCAACCCTCTCTGTTACCTCTTCAAAAAACTCCAGCAAGTTAGTTAAACATGATTTTCCCTTAACAAATCCTTGCTGGCTTTCTTTAAGTAACCCACATTTGTCCCACATTATTGTTTCTAGAAATTTCCCCGCCACCGAAGTTAAACTGACTGGCCTGTAGTTGCTGGACTTATCTTTACATTCTTTTTTGAACAAGGGTATAAGATTTGCAATTCTGCAGACCTCTGGCACCACCCCTGAGTCTAAAGAAGATTATCAACTTTAAGTATAGATAGCCTGTCTAATGCTTCCTCCTTATCAATTTTCAATACTTCTAGTGTATTAATTACCTCCTCTTTCATCATGGCCTGTGTAGCATCTTCTTCCTTGGTAAAGACAGATACAAAGTATTCATTTAGCACCTCAGCTATTTCCCCTGCCTCCATGTGTAAATCCCCATTTTGGTCCCTAATCGGCCCTACTCCTTTTACCATCTTTTTATTATTTATATCCCTATAGAATACTTTCTCTTTTCATACTCCATCTTTGCTTCTCTTATGTGCTTTTTCACTTCCCCTCTGAACCTTCGATATTCAGTCTGGTTCTCCATTGTATGGATCTGATCAAAGCTCTGCAGTCCTGCTACATCCAGTCATGAAAGGTGGTGGACAAGAAAGCAACTAATGGGAAGAGGAGACTCCATGAACATCCCCATCCTCAATAAGAGGGGAGGACAGCAATTGATTGCAAAAGACAAGGCTGAAGCATTTGCAACCATCTTCAGCCAAGTGGATGATCCATCTTCAGCCTTCTCGTGAGGTCCCCACCATCACAGAAGCCAGTCTTCAGCCAATTTAATTCACTCCATGTGATATAAAGAAATGGCTGAGCATATTGAATGCAGTGAAGGCTACGAGCCCTGGCAACACTCTGGCTGTAGTGCTGAAGATTTGTGCTCCAGAATTAGCCACAGCTCTATCCAAGCTGTTCCAGTACATCTATAATACTGACATCTACCTGACAAAATAGAAAATTGCCCAGGTTTGTCCTATCCACAAAAAAGTAGGATAACTCCAATCTGTCCAATTACCACTCCATCAGCCTACTCTCAATCATCTGCAAAGTGATAGAAGGTGTCGTCGACAGTGTTATCAATCAGCACTTTTCAATAACCTGCTCACCAATACTCAGTTTGGGTTTCACCAGGATGGTCTGCTCCACACCTCCAGCCTTGGACCAATCATGGACAACAGAGCTGAATTCTGGAGGTGAGGTGAGAGAGACTGCCCTTGACATCAATGCAGCATTTGATCGAGTGTGGCATCAACGAACCCTTGCAAAATTGAAGTCAATGGGAATCGGGGGAAAATTCTCCTCTGGGTGGAGTCATATCCAGGGGTCAGCAGCATGTCCGTACACTGACACCAGTGCCCGTGGTAAAAAGTTTGAGGTGCAAGGTAATTTTAAATGTCTTGCTCCACAACTTTAAAGGCTTGGAACAAGGCATTTATAATTATCAAGAGTGAAAGTAATTACAAAGGATCGAGGTATTGGGCTAGTTCCTATAGTCTGCCAAAGTTTTGTATCCGGCCAGCCAATCAAAAACACAAATGGTTTGCCTGCACATGGACCTCTGTGGAATTGTAGTGCAGGGGAGGCAGGACTTGCTGGGAAGACGAGAGCTGTCAATCAAGTGCTCCATGTCCATGTCTGACCTGCAGAATCAGCCCTGGAGAGTGTTGGTGTGCGTAGAACAGATATGATAGTGTACAGGAAAGCAATGCTGGAACTGGAAAGGAAAGACTTCTTTGAGCCAGAGCAAGCTGTTGTTTTTAGGCAGACATTCCACTTTCTCAGTTCTCCAAAGTCCCTGGGTCTCTCAGAGTGTGGGGCTGGTGCCGAGCAGCAATGTCTTTACGCTCCTGGTGCATTGTTTAGTGGGGGGGGGGGTGTTGGTAGAGAGTGGGGGGGAGAGAGAGAGGGACACAGGGTGAAGAGAGGGGGACACAGAGGGGAGAGGGATGGATGTAGAGAGAAGAGAGGGAGATGGGAAAGAGATGGACACAGAGAGGAGAAGGATGAAGAGAGAGAGAAAGAGATCAAGATCACTCAAGACATCAAGTGTGCAGTCAGACATTGACTACTTGTGCAGGCATAAACAATGCCAGGTATCTCACTTAGTAGGGAGAAATGTGTTTTAAATTGGACTGTATTTTGATAGCATTAGGTTGGCTGCAGGGGTTCCTCGGAGCAGTGTCCTAAGAGAAAATTAAAGAAGGTCTTTTGATCAGAGATTTTCTTCTAAAATGATTTTTTTTCTGGAATAGAAGCTAGATCATCCATTTCAAAATTTCAAACTGCTTAAATAAAACAACATGCAAAAATTGAAGGCCTATTTACAGATTAATTGCACCCGTGTCCATGGCTGAGTCAATAATATTGTCTAATGTCCATGGTGCAACATGTTGGTGCCTATCCCTGGTCATACCTAGTATAATATAGTGTCCTCAGTACCTTGCTCTACGGTAGCGAGGCCTGGACAACGTATGTCAGCCAAGAGCGACGTCTCAATTCATTCCATCTTCGCTGCCTCCGGAGAATCCTTGGCACCAGGTGGCAGGACCGTATCTCCAACACAGAAGTCCTTGAGGCAGCCAACATCCCCAGCATATACACCCTACTGAGCCAGCGGCGCTTGAGATGGCTTGGCCATGTGAGCCGCATGGAAGATGGCAGGATCCCCAAGGACACATTGTACAGCGAGCTCGTCACTGGTATCAGACCCACCGGCCGTCCATGTCTCCGCTGTAAAAACGTCTGCAAACGCGACATGAAGTCCTGTGACATTGATCACAAGTCGTGGGAGTCAGTTGCCAGTGATCGCCAGAGCTGGCGGGCAGCCATAAAGGCGGGGCTAAAGTGTGGCGAGTCGAAGAGACAGGAAAAAAGACAAGCGCAAGGGGAGAGCCAACTGTGTAACAGCCCCGACAACCAATTTTATCTGCAGTACCTGTGGAAGAGTCTGTCACTCTAGAATTGGTCTTTATAGCCACTCCAGGAGCTGCTTCACAAACCACTGACCACCTCTAGGCGCTTACCCATTGTTTGTCGAGACAAGGAGGGCAAAGAAGAAGAAGGACTGAGTATAAAGGAGTATGGTTGTAGTTGTTGCAAGCCAATCATCTCAGCCCAGAACATCGCTGCAGGAGTTCCTCGGAGCAGTGTCCTAGGCCCAGACATCTTCAGCTGCTTCATCAATGTCCTTGCCCCATCATAAGGTACAAAGTGGGGATGTTCGCTGATGATTGACCATTTCCATTAGCAACTCCTCAGGTAATGAAGCAGTCTCTGCCTTTTTGCAGCACCTGGACATTATTCAGGCTTGGGCTGAAAAGTTCCAGGAACAATTTTTTTTTTTATTCATTCATGGGATGTGGGCGTCACTGGCTATGCCAGCATTTATTGCCCATCCCTAATTGCCCTTGAGAAGGTGGTGGTGAGCTGCCTTCTTGAAATGCTGCAGTCCATGTGAGGTAGGTACACCCACAGTGCTGTTAGGAAGGGAGTTCCAGGATTTTGACCCAGCGACAGTGAAGGAACGGCGATATAGTTCCAAGTCAGGATGGTGTGTGACTTGGATGGGAACTTGCAAGTGGTGATGTTCCCATGCATCTGCTGCTCTTGTCCTTCGAGGTGGTAGAGGTCGCGGGTTTGGAAGGTGCTGTCTAAGGAGCCTTGGTGCATTGCTGCAGTGCATCTTGTAGATGGTACACACTGCTGCCACTGTGCGTCGGTGGTGGAGGGAGTGAATGTTTGTGGATGGTGTGCCAATTAAGCGGGTTGCTTTGTCCTGGATGGTGTCGAGCTTCTTGAGTGTTGTTGGAGTTGCACCCATCCAGGCAAGTGGAGAGCATTCCATCACACTCCTGACTTGTGCCTTGTAGATGGTGGACAGGCTTTGGGGAGTCAGGAGGTGAGTTACTCGCTTCAGGATTCCTAACCTCTGATCTGCACTTGTAGCCATGGTATTTATATGTCTACTCCAGTTCAGTTTCTAGTCAATGGTAGCCCCTAGGATGTTGATAGTGGGGGATTCAGTGATGGTAATGCAATTGAATGTCAAGGGGAGATGGTTAGATTCTCTCTTGTTGGAGATGGTCATTTCCTGGCACTTGTGTGGCGCAAATGTTACTTGCCACTTATCAGCCCAAGCCTGGATATTGTCCAGGTCTTGCTGCATTTCTACACGGACTGCTTCAGTATTTGAGGAGTCACGAATGGTGCTGAACATTGTGCAATCATCATCGAACATCCCCACTTCTGACCTTATGATTGAAGGAAGGTCATTGATGAAGCAGCTGAAGATGGTTGGGCGTAGGACACGACCCTGAGGAACTCCTGCAGTGATGTCCTGGGACTAAGATGATTGACGTCCAACGACCACAGCCATCTTCCTTTGTGCTAGGTATGACTCTAACCAGCAGAGATTTTTCCCCCTGATTCCCATTGACTCCAGTTTTGCTAGGGCTCCTTGATGCCATACTCAGTCAAATTCTGCCTTGATGTCAAGGTCAGTCACTCTCACCTCACCTCTTGAGTTCAGCTCTTTTGTCCATGTTTGAACCAAGGCTGTAATGAGGTCAGGTGCTGAGTGGCCTGTCGGAACCCAAACTGGGTATCACTGAGCAGGTTATTGCTAAGCAAGTGCTGTTTGATGACACCTTCCATCACTTTGCTGATGATTGAGAGTAGACTGATGGGGCGGTAATTGGCCAGGTTGGACTTGTCCTGATTTTTATGTACAGGACAGACCTGGGCAATTTTCCACATTGCTGGGTAGATGCCAGTGTTGTAGCTATACTGGAACAGCTTGGCTAGGGGTGCAGCAAGTTCTGGAGCACAGGTCTTCAGTACTATTGCCGGAATATTGTCAGGACCCATAGCCTTTGCAGTATCCAGTGCCTTCAGTCGTTTCTTGATATCACGTGGAGTGAATCGAATTGGCTGAAGACTGGCATTTCTGATGCTGGGGACTTCAGGAGGGGGCCAAGCTGGATCATCAACTCGGCACTTCTGGCTGAAGATTATTGCAAATGCTTCTGCCTTATCTTTCGCACTGATGTGCTGGGCTCCCCCATCATTGAGGATGGGGATATTTGTGGAGCCACCTCCTCCAGTTGGTTGTTTAATTGTCCACCACCATTCACGGCTGGATGTGGCTGGACTGCAGAGCTTAGATCTGATCCGTTGGTTATGGGATCGCTTAGCTCAGTCTATTGCATGCTGCTTATGCAGTTTGGCATGCAAGTAGTCCTGGGTTGTAGCCTCACCAGGTTGACCCCTCATTTTGAGGTATGCCTGGTGCTGCTTCTGGCATGCCCTCCTGTACTCTTCATTGATCCAGGGTTGGTCTCCTGGCTTGATGGTCATGGTAGAGTGGGGGATGTGCCGGGCCATGAGGTTACAGATTGTGGTTGAGTATAATTCTGCTGCTGCTGATGGCCCACAGCGCCTCATGGATGCCCAGTTTGCATTGCTAGATCTGTTTGAAATCTATCCCATTTAGCACGGTGATAGTGCCACACAACACGATGGACAGTATGCTCAATGTGAAGACGGGTCTTCATCTCCACAAGGACTGTGCAGTGGTCACTCCTACTAATACAGTCATGGACAGATGTATCTGCGGCAGGCAGATTGGTGAGGACAAGGTCAGGTATGTTTTTCCCTCGTGTTGGTTCCCCCACCACCTGCCGCGGACCCAGTCTAGCAGCTATGTCCTTTAGTACTTGGCCAGCTCGGTCAGTAGTGGTGCTACCGAGCCACTCTTGGTGATGGACATTGAAGTCCCCCACCCAGAGTACCTTCCTGTTACACAAGTGCCAGGCAATGACCATCACCAACAAGAGGGAATCTAACCATCTCTCCTTGACGTTCAACGGCATTACCATCGCTGAATCCCCACCATCAACTTCTAGGGGGGTCACCAATGACAAGAAACTTAACTGGATCATATGTACTTTGGCTGAAAGTGCAGATCAGAGGCTAGGAATTCTGAGGCACGTAACTCACCTCCTGACAACCAAAGCCTTTCCGCAAGGCAAAGGTCAGGAGTGTGATGGAATATTATCCTCTTGCCAGGGTGAGTGCAGATCCAACAATACACATGAAGCTCAACACCATCCAGGACCAAGCAGCTGGATTGATTGGCACCCCTTTAAACATTCACTCCCTCCACCAACGACACATCATGTCTGCAGTATGTATCTACATGGTGTATTGCAGCAACTCACCAAGGTTTCTTTGACAGCACAATCCAAACTCGCGACCTCTAAAAGAACAAAGGCAGCAGGCGCATGGGAACATTACCACCTCCAAGGTTCCCTCCAAGTCACACATCATCCTGACTTTGAAATATATCACCATTGCTTCATCATCACTGGGTCAAAATCCTGGAACTCCAACATTTAAGAAGTATTTAGATGAGCACTTGAAACGCCATAGCATACAAGGCTACGGGTCAAGTGCTGGAAAATGGGACTAGAATAGTTAGGTGCTTGATGGCCGGCACAGACGCGATGGGCCGAAGGGCCTGTTTCTGTGCTGTATAACTCTATGACTCCCTACCTAACACCACTGTGGGAATACCTTCACCACACGGACTGCAGCGGCTCTAGAAGACAGGTCACTACTACCTTCTCGAGCAGCTAGGGATGGGCAATAAATGCTGGCCTTGTCAGCGATGCCCACATCCCGTGATTGAGTGAATAACAAAGCTAAGGAGAACCAGGCTGAACATAGAAAGTTCAGAAGGGAAGTTTTTTTTCTTCTTTCATGGGATGAGTGTCATTGGCAAGGCCAGCATTTGTTACCCATTTCTTAGATTTAGATTTGGGTGTATAGTGCACGATTTCAAAATTTGCATAAGACTGAAAACTTGGAAGTATTGTGAACTGTGAGGAGAGTAGTGATACACTTCAAGAGGACAGATACAGGCTGGTGGAATGGGCAGATGTAACAGATGAAATTTAATGTGGACAAGTGTGAACTGAAACATTTTGGTAGGAAGAACAAGGGGAGGCAATGTAAACTAAAGGGTACAATTCTAAAGGGAGTGCAGGAACAGAGGGACCTGGGGTTATATGTACACAAATCATTGAAGGTGGCAGGGCAGGTTGAGAAAGTGGTTAAAAAGACATACGGGATCCTGGGCTTTATAAATAGAGACATAGAGTACAAAAGCAATTCTGGGCACTGCATTTTAGGATGGTTGTGAAGGCTTTGGAGAGGTTGCAGAAAAGATTTATCAGAATGGTTCCAGGGATGAGGGACTTCAATTATGTGGATAAATTGGAGAAACTGAGGTTGTTCTGCTTAGAAAAGAGCAGACTGAGAGGAGATTTGATCGAGATGTTCTAAATCATGAGGGATCTAGACAGAGTATATAGAGAGAAACTGTTCTTATTGGCAGAAGGATCGAGAACCAGAGGACACAGATTTAAGATGATTGGCAAAAGAACCAAAGGAGACATGAGGAAATACTTATTTAAAAATAAATTGGTTAGGATCTAGAATGCAGTGCCTGAGAGCATAATGGAGATGGATTAATTTGTGGCTTTCGAAAGGGAATTGGATAAGCACCTGAAGAGAAACGAATTTGCAGGGCTATGGGGAAAGGGTCGGGCAGCGTGACTAGCTAAATTGTCTTGCTGAGAGCTGGCATGGACTCAATGGATCGAATGGCCTCCTGTGCTGTAATGATTCTATTTTGTGTGTTTGCTTTTTGCAATTTCGCTATCCTAAAGGTGGCAATGATTCATCCCTCAACCTGGCTTCTGCTGTAAGTATACATGCCCACCCTATGCGTCATTTATTTCCATTTATAAATTATGCCTATTTTGATGTGATGTTAAAAGTAAACACTTCTCTGTCTGTTTTAATGGGTTTGTGGTCAATGTTATAATGTCGTAAATCCAACCAACAGTTTGCCGCTTTTAACATGGCTCATTTATGATTATTACAGCAACAGTTCAGGTAGCAGACACTACTGTCTGTAATCCTTAGGACCTCAAAATTCATATTCTACTTCAATTGTAATAATTAAATCATGTCCTTAAATGTATATGTAAAAAGGCAATATAATGTTTATTGTTATGAACTAAAAATCACAAAATGCCTCAGTTACTGTGATCCTCCATGTCCAATGCACATTGGATGCAGGCTGCCTTGTACCTTCAGTAAAAGTATCAGAATTTTCCAATAAATTGATTCAATAATGTTACCAACCTCCAAGGAAATAAAAATGCTGCAACAGTAAGAATTTCATGAAATGTGTGTGATGCAAAACAATTTATTTTCTGTTAATGCAAATATATACATACTTTGAAAAATATATTACTAAATATAAATATTTGGAAAATAAACTTTAATTTTGATAATTAATTGAAGAGGATTGATAACGTTTATCCAAATTGTTCACACTGACCAAATTCTTCAAGATCTCTGCGCTCCTGCAATTTTGGCCTGTTGCGCATCCTCGATTTTAATCATTATTGGTTGCCATGCCTTCAGCTGGGCCACAAGCTCTGGAATTCCGTTCTTAAACCTCTTCATCTTTCTACCTCTCTCTTCTTTTAAGACACTCCTAAAAACCTACATCTTTGACCAAGTTTTTGGTCACCTGTCCTCATATCTCATGTAGCTTGGTGTCAAATCTGTTTGATAATGCTGCTGTGAAGTGCCTTGGGATGTTTTACTACGTTATAGGTGTTATATAAATGCAAGTAGTTGTTGTAATTCGGAGTTAGGTTGCTACTTTTGTCAAATCCAAAACCAAAGAGGGCTAGGAGCAATGTTCCCTCTAATTTCTCTTTTCTGTGTGTGACCCATTTGAGGCACTGTGCAGTCCCTTTAAGATCCTTGTCAAGACACTGTGCAGTCCCTTGCCATGCAGCTGCACATGCATACATCTTAAAGGGACCACTTCTTGTGCCCTGTGTGGTAAGTTCTCGACTGTTGCGCAGCCATGCACCCATAAAGCTTATAGGAAGCGTTGGCTAGGAGTTGTCATCTACTTGTGTTCTACTTGAATTATGCCACGCCTTTGTATATGCTCTGCACATGTTTCTTCCCATCCCTCTTCATGTAACCCATCAATGTGTCTTTCTATTTCTTTCTGCCTCATATGTTTTTCTAGCTTCCCCTTAGATGCACCAATACTAATAGCCTCAACTACTCCTTGTGGTGGTGAGTTCTACTTTCTAATTACTCTCTGGGTAAATAGGTTTCTTACAAATTCCCTATTGGATTTATTAGTGATAATCTTATATTTATGACCCCTAGTTCTGGTCTCCCTCGCAAATGCAAACATCTCTACCTGTACCCTATCAAACCCTTTCATAATCTTAATGGCTGAAGGTACTGGATGCTGCAAAAGCTATGGGATGTGACAACATTCTGGCAATAGTACTAAAGACTTGTGCTCCAAAACTAGTCGTGCCCCGAGCCAAGCTGTTCCAGTACAGCTACAATATCGGCATCTTCCCAGCAATGTGGAAAATCGCCGAGGTATGTCCTGTAAACAAAAAGCAGGACAAATCCAACCCAACCAATTACTGCCCTATCTGTCTACTCTCTATCAGCAAAGTGATGGAAGGGGTCGCGTCAGTGCTATCAAGTGGAATTTGCTCAGCAATAACCTGCTCAGTGACACTCTGTTTGGGTTCTGCCAGGGCCACTCAGCTCCTGACCTCATTACAGACTCGGTCCAAACATGGACCAAAGAGCTGAACTCAAGAGGTGAGGTGAGAGATGGCCCTTGACATCAAGACAGCCTTTGACCGAGTATGGCATCAAGGAGTCAAAAACTGGAGTCAATGGGAATTGGGAAAAATTCTCCACTGGTTGGATTCATACCTAGCACAAAGGAAGATGGCTGTGGTTGTTGGACGTCAATCATCTCAGTCCCAGGACATCACTGCAGGAGTTCCTCAGGGTCATGTCCTAGGCCCAACCATCTTCAGCTGCTTCATCACACCTTCCCTCCATCATAAGGTCAGAAGTGGGGATGTTTGCTGATGATTGCACAATGTTCAGCACCATTCACGACTCCTCAGATACTGAACCAGCCCGTGACCAGATTCAGCAAGACCTGGACAATATCCAGGCTTGGGTTGATAAGCGGCAAGTAACATTCGCCTCACACAAGTGCCAGGCAATGACCATCTCAAACAAGAGAGAATCTAACCGTCTCCTCTTGATGGTCAATGGCATTACCATCGCTTAATCCCCCACTATCAACATCCTGGGGATTACCATTAACCGGAAACTGAACTGGAGCAGCCACATAAATACTGTAGCTACAAGAGCAGGTCAGAGGTTAGGAATTCTGCGGCGAATAACTCACCCTCCTGTCTCCCCAATGTCTATCCACCATCTACAAGGCACAAGCCAGGAGTGTGATGGAATACTTTCCACTTGCTGGATGGGTGCAGCTCCAACAGCACTCGAGAAGCTTGACACCATCAAAGACAAAGTAGCCCACTTGATTGGCACCCCATCCACCATCCCTTCACCACCAACGCACAGTGTCAGCAGTGTGTACCAAATACAAGATGCATTGCAGCTTCGACAGCACCTTCCAAACCCGTGACCTCTACCACCTAGAAGGATCAGGGCAGCAGATGCATGGGAACACCATCACCCGCAAGTACCCCTCCAAGCCACACACTATCCTGACTTGGAAACTTATCGCTATTCCTTCACTGTTGCTGGGTCAAAGGTCAAAATCCTGGAACTCCCTTCCTAACAGCACTGTTGCCAACGCCTGCAGCGGTTCAAGAAGGCAACTCACCACCACCTTCTCAAGGACAATTGGGGATGGGCAATAAATGCTGGCCTAGCCAGTGACGCCCACATCCCATGAAAGAATAAAAAAAAGGTCACTCCTCTGTCTTCTCTTTTCTAAAGAAAAGAGTCCCAGCCTGTTCAATCTTTTCTGATAGCTCTGGTATCATCCTAGTAAATCTTTTTTGCACCCTCTCCAGTGCCTCTGCAGCCTCTTTATAATATGGAGACCAGAACTGTTCACAGTACATCAAGTGTGTGGTCTAACCAAGGTTCTAAACAAGTTTAACATAAATTCTCTGCTTCAATTCTATCCCTACTGAAGTGAACCCAAATGCCTTGTCTGCTTTTCTTTTTATTAACGTGCATTGCTACTTTTAGTGAATTGTGCATTGGTTTGATGCATTAAGTAATATTTAGGTGTAAACCGATGACCTTCTTCCACCTCAATCAATTCTTGAGCAGCATATGATGCAGTGGTACCTCAACACATGAGCTATTAAGATATTAGTCTCCATCTTACTTCAAAGGAGAGTTCAGAACCTACATTTTGAGGAAAGGGTCAGTGGAGAGTTGGTCTAATGAGCATTTTTAAGATTATGATGGAAACTAACAAATTTAATTCAAAGTGTCAAAATAGCAAAAAAAGTTCAAATAGCAAGATACACTTCTTCTTTGGCCTCCCTGTCTCGAGAGACAATGGTTAAGCAGCTAGAGGAGGTCAGTGGCTTGTGGAGCAGCGCCTGGAGTGGCTATAAAGGCCATTTCTAGAGTGACAGACTCTTCCACAGGCGCTGCAGATAAAATTAATTGTCAGGGCTGTTACACAGTTGGCTCTCTCCTTGCACTTCTGTCTCTTTTCCTTCCAACTGCTAAGTCTCTTTGACTCGCCACTCTTTAGCCCGCCTTTATGGCTGTCCGCCAGCTCTGGCGATCACTGGCAACTGACTCCCGCGACTTGTGGTCAGTGTCACAGGACTACATGTCACGTTTGCAGACGTCTTTAAAGCGGAGACATGGACGGCCGGTGGGTCTGATGCCATTGATGAGCTCGCTGTACAATGCGTCCTTGGGGATCCTGCCATCTTCCATGCGGCTCACATGGCCAAGCCATCTCAAGCGCCGCTGGATCAGTAGGGTGTATATGCTGGGGATGTTGGCCGCCTCAAGGACTTCTGTGTTGGAGATACGGTCCTGCCACCTGATGCCAAGGATTCTCCGGAGGCAGCGAAGATGGAATGAGTTGAGATGTTGCTCCTGGCTGACATACGTTGTCCAGGCCTCACTGCTGTAGAGCAAGGTACTGAGGACACAGGCTTGAAACACTCGGACTTTTGTGTTCCGTGTCAGTGCGCCATTTTCCCACACACTCTTGGCCAGTCTGGACATAGCAGTGGACACCTTTCCCATGCGCTTGTTGATTTCTGCATCGAGAGACAGGTTACTGGTGATAGTTGAGCCTAGGTAGGTAAACTTTTGAACCACTTCCAAAGCATGGTCATCGATATTGATGGATGGAGCATTTCTGACGTCCAGTCCCATGATGTTCGTTTTCCTGAGGCTGATGGTTAGGCCAAATTCGTTGCAGGCAGCCACAATCCTGTCGATGAGTCTCTGCAGACACTCTTCAGTGTGGGATGTTAATGCAGCATCGTCAGCAAAGAGGAGTTCCCTGATGAGGACCTTCCGTACTTTGGTCTTCACTCTAAGATGGGCAAGGTTGAACAACCTGCCATCTGATCTTGTGTGGAGGAAAATTCCTTCTTCTGAAGACTTGAACATGTGAGAGCAGCAGTGAGAATAAGATCCCAAACAGTGTAGGTGCGAGAACACCACTTTTCACACCACTCAGGATGGGAAAGGAATCTGATGAGGCACCGCTATGCTGAATTGTGCCTTTCATATTGTCATGGAATTAGGTGATGATACTTAGTAGCTATGGCGGACATCCGATCTTTGCTAGTAGTTTGAAGAGACCACGTCTGCTGACGAGATCAAAGACTTTGGTGAGATCTATGAAAGCAACATAGGGGGGCATCTGTTGTTTGTGACATTTCTCCTGTCGCTGGTGAAGGGAGAACAGCATGTCAATGGTGGATCTCTCTGCTCGAAAGCCACACTGCCTCAGGGTAGACACGCTCAGCCAGCTTCTGAAGTCTGTTTAAAATGACTCAAGCGAAGACTTTCCGCACTATGCTGAGCAGGGAGATTCCACGGTAGTTGTTGCAGTCACCGCGGTCACCCTTGTTCTTATAGAGGGTGATGACATTGGCATTGCGCATGTCCTGTGGTACTGCTCCCTCATCCCAGCACAGGCAAAGCAGTTCATGGAGTGCTGAGAGTATAGCAGGCTTGGCACTCTTGATTATTTCAGGGGTAATGCTGTCCTTTCCAGGGGCTTTTCCACTGGCTAGAGAATCAATGGCATCACTGAATTCCGATTTTGTTGGCTGTTCGTCCAGCTCCTCCATGACTGGCAGAGACTGGGCTGCATTGAGGGTGGAATCAGTGACAACATTTTCCTTGGAGTACAGTTCTAGGTAGTGCTCCACCCAGTGGTCCATTTGCTTGCGTTGGTCAGTGATTGTGTCCCCTGATTTAGACTTGAGGGGGCGATCTTCTTGATGGTTGGCCCAAAAGCTGTCTTGATGCCATCATACATTCCTCTGATGTTTCCGGTGTCGGAGGCCAGCTGAATATGACTGCATAGGTGTTTCCAGTAGTCATTTGCACAGCGTCTGGCTGTTCATTGTGCAGCGCTTCTGGCTACTTTAAGTGCTACGGATGTTAACTCGCTGGGGGCTTTCTTATAGTTCAACAGTGCAGTGCGTTTAGTGGCTATGACAGGTTCCAGCTCTTCAAAGTGAGATTGAAACCAGTCTGCATTCTGCTTCTCACATTTGCCAAAGGTGGTCATTGCTGAATCATAGATGGCGTCTCTTATGTGGGCCCACTTCGTATCTGCATCCCCTGCAGGAGTGTTTTGAAGGGCTTTTTCAAGTGAATTTAGAAACTTATGTAACAGCTGTGGATAAGAAATTCTGTTAGCGTTAATGCGCGGGTGGCCCTTCTGCTTGGAGTGATGTAGCTTCTTTGGTTTGAGTCTAACTTTGCTGCACACCAGGGAGTGGATGGTGTTTGGACGCTGTTTATAGAGGCTCGCCTTGTGACGATGAGGTCCAGCTGTTGCCAATGACGTGATCTTGGGTGCCTCCATGTAACCTGGTGACAGGGTTTAGTATGAAAGAATGCGTTGGTGATGCAGAGGTTGTGATAGGTACACAACTCTAGCAGTCTCTGTCCATTCTCATTCATCCTTCCAATGCCATAGCGCCCAAGGCAGGAGGGCCATGAGTCATGGTCGGCCCCAACCCTGGCGTTGAAGTCCCCCAGCAGAACCTTTTACAAAAGTCAAAAAAAAGGAATATTATTTAGGAAAGCAACTTCAGAGGGCAGTATAAATAAGTTCATCAATTAGCTGCAGTTCAGGAGAGAGATTGGATCAGGGATCTGTTGAAAAGATGTGGTTGATCCATTGATCCTTCTGACATTCCTAAAAATTCATAGGTTCAAAATAATGAATATTCACCTTTTGATCAACATTTTGGAACAGAAGTTGAGTGTACAAACAATCCATTCTCAAGGGAATTTAATACATATATTTTTGCATACTCCTCCAGCAACTAAACTTTAGAACCAATTCTTTACTGTAGTTCTTTAATGAAGCAGCATTGAAGAATCCTGCAGACTGTTGTCACAGGTAGGTAAGATCATAATATTTCAGTTAATTGATTTCTTGCATTCACTGAGCTTAAGACCAATAGTGATGAGGGAAATCCTACAATATGAATGAAAACATTTTCTTGTTCATTTTTTTGACAACTCTTCATTGACTTATAGCATTGATACAAATGTACGTTAACTTGCTTTAAATGGAAGAGGAACTTCTTTCTAAAACTTCAGTAGATCAATCCCTTAACAACTGAATTTAAACCTCTGGCCAGGCGGAGGGAGAAGGCCTGCAACCCTAGTATTTCTTTAACTGGCAACTTTGTGTTGTCACTTCAGATTTCCTATATTTCCAGTTTTTTCCTTTTTCTCCACTTTAACTCATTTTCTTGCCTCTTTTTGTGGGCTTCATGCACATCTTTTTACCTTTTTTTGTTCGATCTGTGTCTTTCCATTACGCTCTATAATTGGAGCATATTGTTTCTCTTTTTCCTCAACTTTATTAAAATGTTTATTAGTTTGAACAGTATACATTAAGACGTCAACATGCCTTTTCACTTAACAGATGCTCGTGACTGTATATTTTCTAATCTGAATTCAGATTTCACTCTGCTCCCTCTTTTACTTGAATGTCAGTGGGACAAACATTAAACCCCAATGACATGAATAGCTCATAACACCCCTGGTTCTTCCAACACCTCCACATTCTCATGGTGGACTGCTGTGGTGCTTTCTACTTGATCCTCTGGTTGCATGCCATGAACTCTTTAATCTTAAAGTATTCTTCAGACTACAATAATCTTGTAAACCTTGGTTAAGCCCCATTTAGATCCCTTTACATGGTGGGAAATAGGGGCCCTGGAAACGTTTCATTAGATTAATACCTAATTTAAATACCCTGAATTATCACAATAGGCACTGGGAGCTTAGACTTTTTACTCTAGAAAAGTGTAGATTTTGGGGGCACTTGATTGAAGTAATTAAAATGATGAAGCAGCTTGACATATACATTTGGACACATTATTTGAATTAGCTAAGTTAGGGAGAACAAGGAAACATGCATTTAAATTATGTATGGACAGGACTAGATTAGATGTCAGGACGTTTCTCTTATCCCATAGACTTATCGATCTTTGAAATAAATTGCCAGCTTATGCAGTTGGTGTAGATTGCTGCAAACATTCAAAAAGAAGCTGGCTAAGTTCCTGGAGAAGCCTAATATCACCAAGTACAAAAGATATTAGAATGTTTGGTGGTTATATCTTGTGGTGATTGTTACCTCCTGGAACTCATTTTTGATCACCATCAGGGTCAGAGAGGAATTTCCCTGTATTGGTTTTCCCCTGAATTGGCCAAAGGTTTTTGTTTAATATCTGCTTTTTTGTCTCTGCCATAATATCGCATGGCTGCTGTTGGATGTGAAGCATCAGAGGTTGCATTGTACAGTTGCAACATGGCTGGATGGGACAGACTTAATGCACCTACCTGCTAATTTTTTGTATGTCTTTTTTGCATGTTTGTACAACCTAACTATGCAGATCTCTGCCTCAAGGACTTTAATTTCTGCAATTCCACCAGAGATCCTAGTACTGGACTCAAGAAACATTTTAGCACAGTGCGTCAAGGGACATGAATTAGGGCTCTCATTCCAGCAATAGCCCATTTTGAAAAGTCTGTTGGGCATCAGATATACTCTTTGTAACATAGTGAATTGCAACTGTACTTCAAAATGCCTCATACACATTATTCTATATTTATTGCCATTCAGGGTGAACTGCAGCCTCAAGCTCACTACTGAATGTATATATCTATTTTAAACAAAAATGCTCTTCACTAATTACACTTTCTCCCAGCTTCACTATTGTAATTTTTAAAAAACATTTTAATGCTTGAGTCTGTCTATTGTAGGTGAATATTTAACTTATTGTTGAAAAGTTCCGTAATACTGCATACAGGTTCAGTTGGCATTTATGGGAAACCATTTTATGACTTAATCAAAATTTCAGTTACCTATCATTGGAATTAGTGAAGATTAACGTACTGGAATCATAGAATGATACCGCACAGATGGCAGCCTTTTGGCCCATTGTAGGTCTTTTAAACAGCCACCAAAATAGTCCCATTCCCCTGTCTTTTTCCCCCACAGCCCTGCAAAATTTACCTCTCCAAGTATTTATCCAATTTTCTTTCGAAAGTTACTATTGAATCTGCTTCTACCACTCTTTGTCAGTGAATTCCAGATCATAACTTGCTGCATAATTTTGTTCTCTGCATCTCACCTGTTTTTTTTGCCAATTATCCTAAATCTGTGTCCTCTGGTTACCAATTTGTCACTTGACAATTTCTCCTTTTTTACTCAATCAAAACTCCTCATGAATTTGAGCACCTTCAGTCTATCTCTACTTAACCTCTGATCTCAGGAGAACAATTCCAGCTGCTCTAATCTCTCCACATAACTGAAGACCCGCATCACTGGTACCATTCTAGTAAATCCCTGCATCTTTCCATGGCCTTGACGTCCTTTCTGAAGTGTGGTGCACAGAATTGGCCATCATAAACAGCTGGGGTCGAACCAGTGTTTTGTAAAGATTTATGAGAACCTGCTTGCTTTTGTACATTGTTTCCATTTATAAAGCCAAGGATCCTGTGTGCCTTTTAAATGGCCTTCTCAACTTGTCCTGCCACATTTAAAGACTTGTGTACATACACTCTCCAGTCTCTTCATTCCTGCACCCCCTTTAAAATAGTGCCATTTAGTTTATATGGTCTCTTCTCATACTTCCTACTAAAATGAATCACTTCATGCTTCTCTACATCGAATTTCATCTGCCATGTGTGTGCCCATTTCACCAGTCTATGTCCTCCTGAAGTCCATTACTATCCTGCTCACTATTACGACATTTCATCTGCAAACATTGAAATTATGCCCTAGAAACCCAAGTCCAAGTTATGAACATATATCAAAAAGCTAAAACACAATCAGCAGTGTGTTGTCTTGCTGCCCTACAAATCTTAAAATGAATTGGGGTGTGTGGGGGCTGGCAGTTGCCCGATGGTGAGACTGGAAGAGAAAATCCATAAACTGGTCACCTGGGGTACTCTTACACAAACTCTCCGTGGCCAACTGTAGATAACACAATAGAAGCAGGAGAGACCATATAGCCCATCAAGCCTGCTCCGCCATTCAATACGATCATGGCTGATCTTAGACTTAAATTCCACTTTCCCGCCCGCTTGTAATATCCCTTGATTCCGAGACACCAAAATTCTGCCTACCCAGCCTTAAATGTATCATCATGCAGACCCCCCCACACCTGCCGAGATTGAGGCATATTAATTTTGTCATATGAACATTGATTTTATATTGTTGCTGGAGTGAGGAAATGACTTGTTAAACAGATCAGCCGTGACTGGAAAAAACATTTACATACTAGCAGACAGTGCTTGTGGAGACAAAAGACCATTCGCTGACACATTCAACGCACAATAGACTTTGGTCACCAGACATTAAAGGTGAGGAAACTCACATTCCAGGATGACTGCTAAGATGGCCAAATCCACAAACAGGCATGGTCAAACCAGCTAATCGCATGACTAACCTGCTGGGCAACTGGAGTTTTCGTGAATTGTACAAACAGTTTGAGACAGAAAGACTATTTGCTCCTGGACTGAGAAGACCTCTCCTGTCTGCTCCCATCTCTTTCTCACAAGCCTCTGGACCCACTGAGGACACGTGAACCTCAAAAGAGAAAAGTCTCCTACATCGAACAAGGTTTACTAATATTGGGCTGCAACAAAAAGCAAGACCTACCTACAATCAAGGACATTACAGCGAGCTTGAAGAACAGTAACCAAAACAATCTTCAGATATTGCCTCAAACTTTTCCACTTTATTTCTTCTGCTCTTTTCTGTCTCTATCTGCATGTGTGTATCGCGTATATATACAAGCTTGGGCGCGTCGTGTATCCATAGGCATTAACTGAATTAGAGTTTAAGTTTAATAAATTTCAACCTTTTTTCTTTAAACCTAAGAAAACATGCTTGGCTGGTTTCTTTGCCTTATAATTGGAAAGCGGTGGACAAGGATTCACCAAGGGGGAGCTAAAAAAAAAACTGTTTAAAATTAAACCCTGTTACAGTAAGACCAGGTGAAGGCTGAAGGAACCCTAGACTCCTTTCTCACCGGTCGTAACAGTATTCAACGATGGAGCATCCACGACCCACTGGGGTAGGGAATTCCAAAGATTCACAACCCTTTGAGTGAAGTAATTTCTCCTTATCTCAGTCCTAAATGATCAGCCCCTTATCCTGAGACTGTGCCATGTTGTAGATTCCCTGAACAGCGGAAGTAATCTTTCAGCGTCTACCCTATCCAGCCCCTTCAGCATCTTTTCAATGAGATTGCCTCTCATTCTTCTAAACTCCAGAAATATAGGCCCAATTTACTCAGCCTCTCATCATAGGTCAACCCCCTCCTCCCAGGGACCAGTTTAGTGAAACTTCGCTGTACTGCCTCTAATGCAAGTATATCCTTTCTTAAATGTGGAGATCAAAACTGCACACAGTACTCTAGATGTGGTCTCACCAAAACCCTGTACAATTGTAGCAATACTTCCTCATTCCTGTACTCCAATCCCCTTGCAATAAAGGACAACATGCCATCTGCCTTCCTAATTGCTTGCTCATTGTACCTGCATGCTAACTTTGTGTTATTTGTACAAGCACACCCAAGTCTCTTTGAACATCACTTACAAGCTTCACAGCTTTAAAAAAAAAAATCCGTTTTTCTATTCTTATGACCAAAGTGAATAACTTCACACTTCCCTACATTATATTCCATCTGCATCTTGTTGCCCACTTAACCCGTCTATATCTCTTTGCAGCCTCTGTGTCCTCCCCACAGCTTACCTTTCCATTTACTTTTGTATCAGTAAACTTAGATACATTACTCTGTCTCTTCATCTAAGTCATTGATATAGATTGTAAATAGCTGAGGCCACAGCACCGATCCTTGTGGCTCCATTATTCACTGCCTGCCAACTTGAAAATGCCCTGTTTATGCCCACTCTTTGCTTCCTGTCCATTAACCAATCCTCTATCCATGCTAATATATTATCCCAACTCCATGAGCCCTTATCCTGCCTGTTAACTTTTTATGTGGCACCTTATCGAAAACCTTTTGGAACTCCAAGTATACAATATCTACTGGTTCCCCTTTATCTACCTTACTAGTTAGAACCTCAAAAAAATTCTAATAAATTTGTCAAACTGGATTTCCCTTTAGTAAAATCATGTTGACTTGTTCAAATCATACTGTGCTTTTCTAAGTGCAGTGTTAAGACTTCCTTAATAGATTCCAGCATTTTCCCAATGACTGATGTTAGACTAACTGGTCTAAACTGCTGGATGAGACTAGTTAGTAAACTACCAAAATATCCCAAAATTGTTTTCTCAGATTTGCTTTTTGTAGTTCAAATTCCAAACTTCAGATGATTGGAAGTTCTTTTACTTATACCATGTTCAAAACTCCTAATTTTAATGGTGCTATAAAAATTACTGCTGCAAAAAAATGCAAGAAAAGCAAGTGAGCCGTGTATACCAAAGATATGTTTATTGATCAATGTTGTCATAGTGCACTTTAAAGTCATTAACTTTTACAAACATCTAAAAAATAAAATCAACCCTCCAACGTTAAAACAATCTTAAAAGAATGATTTTGCTTATGTGAATGAAAATATAAGTAGCACTTTGCTTGAGCATTTCAGGAGTTGCTGCAAAACAATATAGACTCATTTGAAACACTCCACATTCTACTTTTCTAAAGATTCTCAGAACATTTCTCAAATTATCGTAACCAGACAGTGTTCAGCTGACTTTGATTTTTGATGCTCGTGTCCATTTTGAGCACCTCTCGAATAGCCATTGTAGCATAAGTGGAAGGAGGAAGTGAAAAATCCATTTTCAGGGCTTTATATTTACCATCTGTAATAAAAAATAACTGCAAAATTAAACTTCCAAAAAATGAGATGATCAGTCATTTATCAACTGAACTGGTGGTTATTAAAAAATGTCCACAGAACCAAACTACTGATTTGCTTTCATTGTATTTTGCAAGTGGAAGGTGGTGTTAGCAGAACATTCATCATATTGTAGGTAGTAATTTTACTACCTACAGTAATTTTACTGGCCAAGAGAGTGTGGGAAAATGGCGCACTGACACAGAACACAAAAGTCCGAGTGTATCAGGCCTGTGTCCTCAGTACCTTGCTCTACGGCAGCGAGGCCTGGACAACGTATGCCAGCCAAGAGCGACGTCTCAATTCATTCCATCTTCGCTGCCTTCGGAGAATACTTGGCATCAGGTGGCAGGACTATATCTCCAACACAGAAGTCCTTGAAGCGGCCAACACCCCCAGCTTATACACACTACTGAGTCAGCGGCGCTTGAGATGGCTTGGCCATGTGAGCCGCATGGAAGATGGCAGGATCCCCAAAGACACATTGTACAGCGAGCTCGCCACTGGTATCAGACCCACCGGCCGTCCATGTCTCCGTTATAAAGACGTCTGCAAACGTGACATGAAATCGTGTGACATTGATCACAAGTCGTGGGAGTCAGTTGCCAGCATTAGCCAGAGCTGGCGGGCAGCCATAAAGACAGGGCTAAATTGTGGCGAGTCGAAGAGACTTAGTAGTTGGCAGGAAAAAAGACAGAGGCGCAAGGGGAGAGCCAACTGTGCAACAGCCCCAACAAACAAATTTCTCTGCAGCACCTGTGGAAGAGCCTGTCACTCCAGAATTGGCCTTTATAGCCACTCCAGGCGCTGCTTCACAAACCACTGACCACCTCCAGGCGCGTATCCATTGTCTCTCGAGATAAGGAGGCCCAAAAGAAAGAAAAAGAAATTTTAGAGAGCTTTTTCTAAGACGTAACCCAGATAAAATGATTATTTTTCTCCCTGCATATTCTAAAGCTTCAGAATGAAGCTACAGTTGAAGGCCTGAGATTAAGGGGGAGATCAGCAGAACTATCAAGTTGTTTTCAACAACCTGGAGAAAAATGTAAACATCAAAGTGGTGCCAATGCTGCAGAGACTTTAAACATACTTGCAGGGTATCAAAACTAGATTTTAATTTTATAATAATTAGCTGGCTTTTCACCTGTTATTCATTGACATTAGGCATCAGGAAAAAAGGTTTTGGACGAAAATGTTCACCATTTTGAAGACATCAAAATTTTAAGAGATACTTTAAACATATTGGCTACATAGCAACAACAACATGCATTTTATACAGCACCATTAACATCGTGAAGCATACCAGGACATTCACAGGAGCTTTATCAAACAAAATTTGACACAGAGCCACATAAGGAGATATTGGGACAGGTGACCTTGGTCACAGAGATAGTTTTTAAGGAGCATCTTAAAAGGTGAGAGAGAAGTAGAGAGGGATTAGGTTTACAGAACGAATTCTAAAGCTTAGTGCCTAGGCGGCTGAAGGCATAGCCGCCATTGGAGGGCAATCTAAATCGCAGATGCACAAGATAGTGCTAGGGAAATTCACGGAATTAAAGGCTGACAAATCCCCAGGGCCTGATAATTTACATCCCAGAGTACTAAAGAAAGTGGCCCTGGAAATTGGTGGTCATCTTCCAAAATTCTATAGACTCTGGAGCAGTTCCTACAGATTGGAGGGTGGCAAATGTAACCCCACTATTTAAAAAAAGAGGGAGAGAAAAAATAAGGAACTACAGACCAGTGAGCCTTACATCAGTAGTGGGGAAATTGTTAGAGTCTATTATAAAGGATGTGGTAGCAGAACACCTGGAAAGCATAAACGGGATTGGGCATGGGTTTACAAAAGGGAAATCATGCTTAACAAATCTACTGGAGTTTTTTGAGGATGTAACTAGTAGAATAGATAAGGAAGAACCAGTGGATGTGATGTATTTGGATTTTCAGAAGGCTTTTGATAATGTCCCACATAAGAGGTTAGTGTGCAAAATTAAAGCACATGGGATTGGGGGTAATATACTGGCATGGATTGAGAATTGGTTCACAGACAGGAAACAGAGAGTAGGAATAAACGGGTCTTTTTCCAGGTGGCAGGCAGTGACTAGTTGGGTAGCGCAGGGCTCCAGCTATTCACAATATATATTAATGACTTTGGTGAGGGAACTAAATGTAACATTTCCAAGTTTGCAGATGACACAAAGCTGGGGGGGAATGTGAGCTGTGAGGAGGATGCAAAGAGACTCCAATGTGATTTGGACAAGTTGGGTGAGTGGACAAATGCATGGTAGATGCAGCATAACGTGGATGAATGTGAGGTTATCCACTTTGGTTGTAAAAACAGAAAAGCAGATTATCTTAATGGTGATAGATTGGGAGAGGGGGAGGTGCAACAAGACCCAAGTGTCCTTGTACAGCAGTCGCTGAAAGCAAGCATTCAGGTGCAGCAAGCAATTAGGAAGGCGAATGGTATATTGGCCTTCATTGCAAGTGGATTTAAGTACAGGAGCAAGGATGTCTTACTGCAGTTATACAGGGCCTTGGTGAGTCCACATCTGGAGTATTGTGTGCAGTTTTGGTTTCCTTATCTGATGAAGGATGTTCTTGCCATGGAAGGAGTGCAAAGAAGATTTACTAGGCTGATTCCTGGGATGGCAGGATTGACGTATGAGGAGAGATTGGGTTGATTAGGCCTATATTCACTAGAGTTTAGAAGAACGAGAGGGGATCTCATAAAAACCTATAAAATTCTAACAAGACTAGACAGGCTAGATGCAGAAGGATGTTCCCGATGGCTGGGGAGTCCAGAACCAGGGGTCACAGTCTCAGGATATGCGGTATGCCATTTAGAACTGAGATGAGGAGAAATTTCTTCACTCAGAGTGGTGAACCTGTGGAATTCTCTACTGCAGAAGGCAGTGGAGAGGCCAAGTCATTAAATATATTTAAGAAGGAGATAGATATATTTCTTAATGCCAAAGGGGTCAAGGGATATGGGGAGAAAGTGAGAAGAGGGTACTGAACTGGACAATCAACCATGATCTTTTTTGACTGTCGGAGCAGGCCCAAAGGGCCTACTGCTGCTCCTATTTTTTTTTCTGAGACCAGAATTGGAGGATCGGAGAGATTGTAGGGCTTGAGGAGGTTAAAGAGATAGGGAGGAGCGAAGCCTCAGAAGGATCCGAAAACAAGGATAAGAATTTTTTTTTTTTTAAATCGAGACATTGCCAGACTGGAGCCAATGGAGACCAGCAAGCACACGGGTGATGGGAACTTGGTGTGGACTAGGATACAGGCAGCAGCGTACTAGGTTAGCTCAAGTTTACGGAAAGTGCAAGATAAGAGGCCGGCTCAGTGAGAATTGGAATAGTTGAATTTAGAGGTAACAAAGGCATGGATGAGGCTTTCAGCAGCAGATGAGCTGACACAGGGATGGAGGATGGGCTATGTTACAGAAGGGAGGTAGGTGGACTCTGTGACGGAGAGCATACAGGATTGGAAGCTCTGCTCAGGGTCAAATAGGACACCACGATCACACTCACAGAGAATATCATTTGTGACTTTGATGATTCCCATTTCAGTGCTGTGGCAGGAGCAGAAACCTGATTGGATAGCCTGACAACACTCAACTGTATAGGATCATGCATGAAGCATGACCATTTGAGCAATTCACCAATGGTGACCAGTACTCATGGAACCATAACCCAGCAAAGAGGAAAGACCTTCAGGGCAGAGGAGCAAAACCTGGCAGAAAAGAAAAACATGACACTGGGGTTTCTATATTAGAGAATGCATTGCAAATTAGTCAATTTAGTATCAATTCAACATTATCAAGCTGCATTCCCACGTCAAATGTTTTCCCTACCTTTAGAGAATTCAGATAAAGGTGTTCCTTCCAGCTTTTCCACATCAGTGCGAACCAATGGAATTTTGTTATCATCATACACTAGAATCTGCCTATGAATTTGAGATTCGGAAAAAAAATTTCAGAACTCGAAAGGCAAAATAACTTAACAGCACAAATCATTCCGCAGCTTGAGTCATTGTATGAACATTTAAAATAAAAACTGGGAAGAGACCATTTTGGTCCATCAGGTCCACCACATCCAGACATAGTGCAGCCTCGTACATCATTTTCCCAACTCCTACTCACACAACCTCCTGGGAGAGGTAAGAACAGAAAACCTGGGCCAATTTGTGCATCAGCCATGGCTCAGTTGGTTACACACTTGGCTCTGAGTCACAAGGTTATGCATTCAAGTCCCACTCCAAGATTTGAGCATAAAAATCAAGGCTGACACTTCAGTGCAGTACTCAGGGAGTGTTGTACTGTCGGAGGTGCCATGTTTCAGATGAGATGTTGAACTGAGGCCCTGTCTGCTCTCTCAACCATGGGCATACAAGATTCCATGGCACTATTTCGATGAAGAGCAGGGGAGTTATCCTCAGTGTCCTGGCCAATATTCATCCCTCAGTCAATATCCCCCAAAAATTATCTAGTTATCACATTGCTGTTTATGGGAGCTTGCTGTGTGCAAATTGACTGCCATGTTTCCTACATTACAGTGACTACACTTCATTGGCTCCTATGGCAATGTATCAAATTTTCAGCAGACTGGTAACCTATAAATTATTCTAATCCCAACCAGCCAGCAAATTGCCTTCTAACTGAAAATGTCCTCCTCTTTCAGGAACTTGTCCAGCCCCCTTTTGAAGAATTGCTCGGAATCCATACTCGCTATATGCTTGGGCAATCTGTTCTAGAGATGGTTACTCTGAAAAGAAATACCTCGTAACACGTAACCTAAATCCATGCGCTTTATACATGTGTTCCAAATGCATATATGCAAATACTTAAGCTCTTCAGTGAATGATGGGTTGAGAACATTCTCCACTTTGCACCCTGCAACAGTATCTGCAAAAGCTCACGAATAGCCAAGCTGATATGCACTCTAAATATACCTCTGCATTACCAAACAGAAAATATAGATCAATTCAAACCTTAGAAGAGCACTTCCACCTATAGAATCATAGCATCATTGAATGGGTGCGGCACAGGAGGCCATTCGGCCTATTGTCTCTGTGCTGGCTCTCTGCAAGAACAACTCGGCTAGTCCCACTCCCCTGCCTTTTCTTCATAGCCCTGCAATTGTTTTTCCTTCAGGTAATTATCCAATTCCCCTTTGAAAGCCAGGATTGACTGTGTCTCCACCACACTCTCAAGCCATGCATTCCAGATCCTAAATACTCGCTGCGTAAAATGTTTTTCCTCATGTCATCTTTGGTTCTTTTGCCATTCATTTTAAATCAGTTTCCTCCAGTTCTTGATCCTTCTACCAATGGGAACAAATTCTCCTTATCTACTCTGTACAGACCTCTCACGATTTTGAATGCCTCTATCAATTCTCCTCTTACTCTTCTCCAAGGAGAATGGCCCAAATTTATCCAATCTATCCAAGTAACTGAAGTCCCTCATCCCTAGAATCATTTTTGTAACTTTTTTCTGCATCCTCTCTAATGCCTTCGGTCATGCAGGCCCTCACCTGCCAAGAATGAGGCATATTAATTTCACCACATGGACATTAAATTTCAAATTGCTGCTGAGAAGAAGTGAACACCTATTACAAGGGCTGCCAGACTGGCTGGAAAAACATTTTTGCATATTGACAGACAGTACTTGAAAGGACAAAGGGGCTATTCCCTGCTCCAATTTAACCCACAATGGACTTTTGATCACCAGGTATTTTGTGCAGAGGAGACATTCCAAGGTTTGCTCGGACAAGACAATTCACTAGGGCCAGGACTGATTAGGCCAGCTGGTGACATGACTAACTGGCTGTTGCAGGTTTTTTGAACTCGCCACAGAGAATTTGAACTCAGAAAGCTGTTTGCTCCTGGACTGAAAAGACCTTGTGGCTGGCTCACCACAGCCTCTTCTATCTGCTCCCATCTCTTTCTCACCAACTTCGGAATTCATTGAAGACACATGAACCCCAAGAGAGAGAAGTCTCCTATAGCAAATAAGGTTTAAGAAGAATACTGGGCCCTAACGAAAAGCAAGATCTACCTACAAGCAAGGACTACAACGAGCTTGAAGCACAGTAACAAAAGACCCTCTTCAGAGATTGTGTCAAACCTTTCCACTATTTTTCTTCTGCTCTTTCCTGTCTCGATTTGCATGTGCGTATCGCGTATGCAAGCTAGCGTGGGGCGCGGCATGTATCCGTGGGCGTTAACCAAATTAGAGTTTTAAGTTTAATAAAATTTCACCTTTAAACGTAAGAAAGCCTGTTTGTGCTATTTCTTTGCCTTATAATTGGAAAGCGGTGAACAAGGATTCACCAAGGGGGAGCTCAAAACACGGTGTGTTTAAAATTAAACCAGGTGAAGGCAGAGAGGGACCCTAGACACCTTTCTCACCTAGTCCTAACACTTCACATCCTTCCTAAAGTGTGGTGCCCAAAATTGGACACAATACTCCAATTGAGGTCAAACCAGTATTTTATAAAGGCTCACCATTACGTCCTTGCTTTTGTACTCTATACCTCTATTTATAAAGGCCAGGATCCCGTATGCCTTATTAACCGCTTTCTCAACCTGCCCTGCCACCATTAACGATTTGTGTATGTATACCGCCAGTTCCTGCACCCCCTTTAGAATTGTATCCTTTATTTTCTAATGCCTTTCCTCATTCTTCCTATCAAAATATATCACTTCGCATTTCTCTGCAATAAATTTCATCTGCCACGTGTCCACCCATTCCATCAGCCTGTCTATGTCCTCTTGAAGACTATAACAATCCTCTCTCAGTTCACAATACTTCCAAGTTTTGTCAACTGCAAATTCTGAAATTGTGCCCTGCACACCCAAGTCTAGGTCATCAATACAGATTAAGAAAAGTGGCGGTCCTAATACTGGGGAACCCCACATTCCTCCAGTCTAAAAAAACAAGTGTTCATCACTGCTCTTGTTTCCTGCCACTCAACCACCTTCCTATCCATGCTGCCACTGTCAGTTTTATTCCATGGGCTTCAACTTTACTGACAAGCCTGTTATATGGCACTTTATCAAATTCTTTCTGGAATTCTCCATGTAACCCACATCAACTGTATTACACTCATCTATCCTTTATGAAAACTGCATCAAATTAGTCAAACACGATTTGCCCTTAATAAATCTGGGCTGCCTTTCCTTAATTAGTCCACATTTGTCCAAATGACTGTTAATTTTGTCCCGGATAATCGCTTCTAAAAGCCTGTAGTTGCTAGGCTTATCCTTGCACTCTTTTATGAACAAGGGCGTAACATTTGCAACTCACCAGTCCTTTGGCACCACCTCGTTATCAAAGGAGGATTGGCAGATTATGGCCAGCACTTCTGCAATTTCCACCCTTACTTCGTTCAGCATCCTCGGATGCATCTGATCTAGTCCTGGTGACTTATCAACTTCAAGTACAGCCAGCCTTTCTCATACTTCCCTTTATCAATTTTTAGTCTATCCAGTGTCTCAATTACCTCCTCTTTCACGACTATTTTGGCAGCATCTATCTCCTTGGTAAAGACAGATGCAAAGTACTCATTTATTACCTCAGTCATGCCCTCTGCCTCTTTGTGCAAATTCCTTTTTTGAGCCCTAATCGTCCCACTCCTTTTTACTATTTGTATGCGTATAGAAGAACATAGAACATAACAGCGCAGTACAGGCCCTTCAGCCCTCGATGTTGCGCCGACCTGTGAAACCATCTGACCTACACTATTCCATTTTCATCCATATGTCTATCCAATGACCACTTAAATGCCCTTAAAGTTGGCGAGTCTACTACTGTTGCAGGCAGGGCGTTCCACGCCCCTACTACTCTCTGAGTAAAGAAACTACCTCTGACATCTGTCCTATATCTATCACCCCTCAACTTAAAGCTATGTCCCCTCGTGTTTGCCATCACCATCCGAGGAAAAAGGCTCTCACTATCCACCCTGTCCAACCCTCTGATTATCTTATATGTCTCTATTAAGTCACCTCTTCTCCTCCTTCTCTCCAACGAAAACAACCTCAAGTCCCTCAGCCTTTCCTCGTAAGACCTTCCCTCCATACCAGGCAACATCCTAGTAAATCTCCTCTGCACCTTTTCCAAAGCTTCCACATCCTTCCTATAATGCGGTGACCAGAACTGCACGCAATACTCCAGGTGCGGCCGCACCAGAGTTCTGTACAGCTGCAGCATGACCTCGTGGCTCCGAAACTCGATCCCCCTACTAATAAAAGCTAACACACCATATGCCTTCTTAACAGCTCTATTAACCTGGGTGGCAACTTTCAGGGATTTATGTACCTGGACACCAAGATCTCTCTGCTCATCTACACTACCAAGAATCTTCCCATTAGCCCAGTATTCTGCAATCCTGTTACTCCTTCCGAAGTGAATCAGCTCACACTTTTCCGCATTAAACTCCATTTGCCATCTCTCAGCCCAGCTCTGCAGCCTATCTATGTCCCTCTGTAACCTACAACATCCTTCGGCACTATCCACAACTCCACCGACCTTCGTGTCATCCGCAAATTTACTAACCCACCCTTCTACACCCTCATCCAGGTCATTTATAAAAATGACAAACAGCAGTGGCGCCAAAACAGATCCTTGCGGTACACCACTAGAAACTATACTCCAGGATGAACATTTACCATCAACCACCACCCTCTGTCTTCTTTCAGCTAGCCAATTTCTGATCCAAAGCACTAATTCACCTTCAATCCCATACTTCTGTATTTTCTGCAATAGCCTACCGTGGGGAACTTTATCAAACGCCTTACTGAAATCCATATAGACCACATCCACGGCTTTACCCTCATCCACCTGTTTGGTCACCTTGTCAAAAAACTCAACTTTTGGATTCCCTTTTATGTTAGCTGCCAGACTCTTCTCATCCTCGGTTTGCTTATTTTATTTCTTTTTTCACTTTTTAAAAAATTTTTTATTTTTTATTTAGAGATACAGCACTGAAACAGGCCCTTCGGCCCACTGAGTCTGTGCCGACCAACAACCACCCATTTATACTAATCCTACATTAATCCCATATTCCCAATCCACCTACCTACACTAGGGACAATTTACAATGGCCAATTTACCTATCAACCTGCAAGTCTTTGGCTGTGGGAGGAAACTGGAGCACCCGGCGAAAACCCACGCGGTCACAGGGAGAACTTGCAAACTCCGCACAGGCAGTACCCAGAATTGAACCCGGGTCGCTGGAGCTGTGAGGCTGCGGTGCTAACCACTGCGCCGCCCTTCTCTCTAAACTTTCTACATTCAACCTGGTTCTCACATGTATTATCAAGCTGACATCTGTCATAAGCCTGCTTTTTCTGCTTCATCTTACCATCATCCAGGGAGCTCTGGTTTTGCTCATCTTACCTTTCCCCCATGTGGGAATGTACCTCAACCTTAACAATACCATCTCCTCTTTAAAGGCAGCCCATTGGTCCATAACAGTTTTGCTTGCCAATCTTTGATTCCAGTTTACCTGGGCCAGATCTGTTCTCACCCCATGGAAATTGGACCTCTCCAAATTAATTATTTTTACTCTGGATTGCTCCTTGTCCCTTTCCATAGCTAACCTAAACCTTATGATACTATGATCACTGTCGCCTAAATGTTCCCCTACTGACAAATGATCCACTTGACCCACCTCATTCCCCAGAATCAGATCCAACAATGCCTCCTTCCTCATTTGGACCAAAAACATTGATCTAGAAACTCTTCCCCCGTCTCCACCCTTGACACTATTACTATTTCAGTCTATATTAAGATAATTAAAGTCCCCCCATTATAACTACTCTATAGTTTTTGCATCTTTTGGTAATTTCCTTGCAAATTTGTTCCTCTGTACTAGTTGGTGGCCTATAGAATACACCCAGCAATGTAATGGTAACTCATCCTCTCTCTCTCCAGCATGGTAATATTATCCTTAATCAAAACTACCATCCCTTTTCCTTTCTTTCCTTCCCTTTCTTTCTGAACACCTTGCATCCAGGAATATTTAGTACCTCACTTGCAGACAGCTGCATTTTCTATCATAAACTCTTCTTGGGTTATGAGTGGCAAACCTGTGACTTTTTTTTTAATGAAGTGTGGCTCTCAATATTCAAATTGTCAATAGTGCAGCCTCCCTCTTCTCTGCTCAACTGGAGCAGGCATGACAAGCAGCTGCTGTTGCAGTGGACAGCCAAAGCAGTTGTGCATGCAGTACATAACAGCAGTGAAAGAAAACAGGGAAAAAAATAACTGAAAAAGGACAAAATGATATCGAGTGAGAAGGACAGCAGCTAGGCGTGGCAGACAACACTGGGACTCAGCAGCATTGAGTCAGACGTGAGTGTTATCCATATTGTGCAGGAAAAAAATTATAATTACAAAAAAACTAAAGCACAGAACTGAATCTAGGAGAATTTGAAAAAGAAAATAGATTTTTGTGAAGTGGAAATTCAATGGCTATGCTGCAAGTCTTTTAAATGTATTTATTTGAAAACATCAATATTCCTATTGCAGAAAGAACCTCAAATTGAAGTTTCCTCCACTGCTAAGGCACTCCAGTGACCTGAATTACGGGGAATATCCAGGTGTGGTTCCAAAGTAACTAGTGAAGTTGCTTCAAGCTCCCAGACCCTGGGAAATTGTAAAACAGGTTGGGACATAAAAAGATCTTTTCCATCAAAATGGCTTATTGTCACTATGGTACCCATGAATATAAAAGTTTCTCAAGATATGTAAAATCAATGGCAGCAGCAATTTGTGAGAATCAGTTTCATTTTCTGGCTCTTCAAATTTAAAAAGTCAGCCACATACCAGGTCACAGGGACACCATTTACAAAGCTATAGGAGTAATGCAGCAGTACATCTAAAGTCTTGTTTATAGCAGACATTTCCTATTAGGTGTCACAGTTCCTTCCTGTAATTATTTCCCCCAATCCCCCTTTTCTGATTTACCAAGAGCAAAGTCACAGCCGATCTGGTTGCATATACAAAAATGAACAAGGTCAAAATGCACAAGTGACTAATTTTGTTTAGGATAGGAAGGAACATCAATATTGTACATCTCAAAAGTAATGGATAAATACAAGGACTAGTCCAAATTCAGCATTAGTTTTTTTTTCAATAAAACCTATTCAAGACTTCAATACTCACCAGGTGACATTCTGAGGGTGAATAATGATCTTCCTGTATGCTCCTGATAAGGAATAATCTCGAATTTTGTGTTTCATGTTATTTATATCCAAGCCATCCACAGCCATCATTTCTTCATAGGCCTTGCCAACTTAAACAAACACAGACACAAACATAACTATTAGAAATGTCCCATTTCTCTACTACATAAATGACCTGGATTACATAAACACCAGTAATTATTTTACATAACGGCAGCACAAAAAATGTTCTGAAACTATAAATTACAGTTTAACAGTGGGAACCTAATAGCCAAAGAAAAACATGCTTTGAACAGATTTTTCTCTGCACTGGGACGATTTGTTTGAATTAATTTGCGTCATGTAAAACTGTATTAAGGGAACCTATGTAAGATTGATATTTACTTCGAGTAGAAGACATTGAATTATGCTGCATCAAAATAATAGAAAACTCAGTAATACTAAAACTCTTCCTGCAAGAACATTGACACAGCAGTTCTCAAATTAATTCAAAAAAATAATCCTCGTGCAAAAATAATCCATGCAGTTTGTTTTTGTTTGGCTTTTACCTCATACCTTCCAGGAGAGCAGTCCAGGTCGCCGGAGTTTAGAAAAAAAAAGTCAACATGACATCACAAGAAAGCTGCAAGGTGATTGGTTGGTGAGTAACTGCTGTTGGGGAATAGCTCTAAATATCTGGCTTAATAACCTCGGTAAGAAAGGTCTACAGTTTATTTTCATATATAGTAAGGAGTGTTTTTTAGGAAGTTCTGTAGTAACGAGGACCAGGGAAGAAGGGCACCAGAGTAATTGATATTATTTGATATTAAGCATCTTCCAAAAGATTTAATTTAAAGGGTTAAGTCATGGCAGGAGAGCTCAAAGCCATGGTGGGCTCCTCGTGCTCAATGAGGGAAGCCGGGAACAATTCCAGTGCCCGGGACCAGCATGTGTGCAGGAAGTGTCTCCAGCTGCAGCTCCTGGAAGCCCGGGTTTCAGAGCTGGAGCGGCGGCTGGGGACACTGTGGAGCATCCGCGAGGCAGAGAGTATCGTGGATACCACATATAGAGAGGTGATCACACCGCAGGCTCAGACTCCACAGGTAGGAAGGGAATGGGTGACCGCTAGGCAGAGCAAGAGGACTAGGCAGGTAGTGCAGGAATTTCCTGTGGCTGTTCCCCTGCAAAACAGATATACTGCTTTGGATACTGTTGGGGGGAATGGCCTCTCAGGGGAAAGCAGTAACAGCCCAATTTGTTGCACCACGGTTGGCTCTGCTGCACAGGGGAGGAGCAAAAAGTGTGGGAATGCAATAGTTATAGGAGATTCAATTGTAAGGGGAATAGATAGGTGTTGCTGTGGCCGCAAACGAGACTCCAGGATGGTATGTTGCCTCCCTGGTGCTAGGGCCAAGGACGTCTCAGAGCTGTTACAGAACATTCAGAAGGGGGAGGGTGAACAGCCAGTGGTCGTGGTACACATTGGTACAAACGCCGCAGATAAAAAAAAAAAGGGATGAGGTCCTAAAAGCAGAATATAGGGAGTTAGGAAGTAAGTTGAAAAGTAGGACCTCAAAGGTAGTGATCTCAGGATTACTACCAGTGCCATGTGCTAGTCAGAGTAGAAATAGCAGGATATATCAGATGAATACGTGGCTGAAGAGATGGTGTGAGGGGGAGGGTTTTAGATTCCTGGGACATTGGGACCAGTTCTGGGGGTGGTGGAACCAGTAGAAACTGGATGGGTTACCCCTGGGCAGGACCGGGACTGATGTCCGAGAGGGAGTATTTGCTAGAATGGTTGGGGAGGGATGAAACTAAAATGGCAGGGGGATGAGAACTTTTGCAAGGAGTCAGAGGAGGGGGGGTGGGGGGAGGGGAAATCAAGGACAAGAACAAAAGACAGTAAAGAGAATAGGAAAAGTGATAGGCAGAGAAATCAAGGGCCAGAATCAAACAGGGCCACAGTGAAAAATAGTGGGAAGGGGACAGGTAATGTTAAAAAGACAAGCCCAAGGCTTTGTGCCTTAACGCGCGTAGCATTCGCAATAAAGTGGATGAATTAATCGCGGAAATAGATGTAAACGGGTATGATATCGTCGGGATTACGAAGACATGGCTGCAGGGTGACCAGGGATGGGAAATGAACGTCCAAGGGTATTCAGTATTTAGGAAGGACAGACAAAAAGTAAAAGGCGGTGGAGTTGCATTGCTGGTTAAAGAGGAAATTAACACAATAGTGAGGAAGGATATTAGCTCTATGTGGAATCTGTATGAGTAGAGCTGAGAAACACTAAGGGACAAAAAACCTTAGTGGGGGTTGTATATAGACCTCCAACCTGTAGTGGTGATGTTGGGAATGGCATTAAACAAGAAATTACAGACGCATGCGATAAAGGAACATCTGTAATTATGGGTGACTTTAATCTGCATATAGATTGGGCAAATCAAATTAGTTACAATACCGTAGAGGAGGAATTCATGGAGTGTATACAGGATGGTTTTCTAGACCAATACGTTGAGGAACCAACTAGAGAACAGGCCAATATAAAAGCAAAATACTGCGGATGCTGGAAATCTTAAATAAAAACAAGAAATACTGGAATCACTCAGCAGGTCTGGCAGCATCTGTGAAAAGAGAAGCAGAGTTAACGTTTCGGGTCAGTGACCCTTCTTCGGAACTGACAAATATTAGAAAGGTCACAGGTTATAAGCAAGTGAGGTGGGGGTGGGGCAAGAGATAACAAAGGAGGTCTAGATTGGACCAGGCCACATAGCTGACCAAAAGGTCACGGAGCAAAGGCAAACAATATGTTAATGGTGTGTTGAAAGACAAAGCATTAGTACAGATTAGGTGTTAACACCTTTATTTTTGCATTTATTTCATTTCATCTTAGCTTGTTCAGTTTGCTTACCCACTGTTTGTTTTCAGGTTTGCACTTGCTGCTCTTCAATATTCAGTGCATTAACACCTAATCTGTACTAATGCTTTGTCTTTCAACACACCATTAACATATTGTTTGCCTTTGCTCCGTGACCTTTTGGTCAGCTATGTGGCCTGGTCCAATCTAGACCTCCTTTGTTATCTCTTGCCCCACCCCCACCTCACTTGCTTATAACCTGTGACTTTTCTAATATTTGTCAGTTCCGAAGAAGGGTCACTGACCCGAAACGTTAACTCTGCTTCTCTTTTCACAGATGCTGCCAGACCTGCTGAGTGATTCCAGCATTTCTTGTTTTTATATTAGAGAAAAGGCCATCCTAGACTGGGTATTGTGTAATGAGAGAGGAATAATTGACAATCTAGTTGTGCGAGACCTCTTGGGGATGAGCGACTAGAATATGATAGAATTTTTCATCAAGCTGGAGAGTGACGTAGTTAATTCTGAGACAAGGGTCCTGAATCTTAGTAAAGGAAATTACGAAGGTATGAGGCGCGAGTTGGCTATGACAGATTAGGAAACGTTACTTAAAGGGATGACAGTGGATAGGCAATGGCAAACATTCAAAGAGCACATGAATGAACTGCAACAATTGTTTATTCCTGTCTGGCGCAAAAGTAAAACGGGAAAGGTAGCCAAACCATGGCTTACAAGGGAAATTAGAGACAGCATTAGATCCGAGGAAGAGGCATACAAATTCGCGAGAAAAAACAACAGACTTGAGGATTGGGAGCAGTTTAAAATTCAGCAAAGGAGGACCAAGGGATTGATTAAGAAGGGGAAAATAGAGTACAAGAGTAAGCTTGCGGGGAACATAAAAATTGACTGTAAAAGTTTCTATAGGTATGTGAAGAGACAAAGATTGGTGAAGACAAATGTAGGTCCCTTACAGTCAGAAACAGGGGAATTTATTATGGGGAACAAAGAAATGGCTGACCAACTAAATGCATACTTTGGTTCTGTCTTCACAAAGGAGGACACAAATAACATACCAGAAATGTTGGGGAACACAGGGTTTCGTGAGAGGGAGGAACTGAAGGAAATCAGTATTAGTAGAGAAATGATGTTGGGGAAATTGATGGGATTGAAGGCCAATAAATCCCCAGGGCCTGATAATCTACATCCCAGAGTACTTAAGGAAATAGCCCTAGAAATAGTGGATGCATTGGTGGTCATTTTTCAAGATTCTATCGACTCTGGAACAGTTCCTACAGATTGGAGGGTAACTAATGTAACCCCACTATTTAAAAAGGGAGGTAGAGAGAAAACAGGGAATTAGAGTCATAGAGTCGTACAGCATAGAAACAGGCCCTTCGGTCCACCCCGTCCATGCCAACCGTAATGCCTATCTATACTAATCCCACTTGCCTGCATTAATTCCATATCCCGCTATGCCTTGCTCATTCAAGTACCTGTCCAGATGCCTCTTAAATGTTGCTACTGTTCCTGCCTCCATCACCTCATCTGGCAGCTCATTCCAGATACCCACTATTCTTTGTGTGAAAAATTTACCCCTTTGGTCCCTTTTAAACCTCCTCCCTCTCACCTTAAATCTATGCCCTCTAGTTTTAGACAACCCGACCATGGGAAACAGACTCTGGCTATCCACCCTATCTATGCCTCTCATAATTTTGCATACCTCTATCATGTCCCCTCTCGGCCTCCTTCGCTCCAGGGAAAACAGACCCAGCCTATCCAATCTCTCTTTATAACTCAAGCCCTCCAAACCAGGCAACATTCTTGTGAATCTTTTCTGCACCCTCTCTAGCTTAATCACATCTTTCCTGTAGTGCGGCGACCAGAACTGCACACAGTACTCCAAATGCGGCCTAACCAACGTTATGTACAACTGTAACACGACGTCCCAATTCTTGTACTCGTTGCCTTGGCCGATGAAGGCAAGCATGACATATGCCTTTTTCACCACCCTGTCTACCTGTGTTGCCACTTTCAGTGAACTATGTACTTGCACCCCAAGGTCTCTCTGCTCAACAACACTCCCCAGGGCCCTGCCATTCACTGTGTAAGTCCTGCCCTGGTTTAACTTCCCAAAATGCATCACTTCACACTTGTCTGCGTTAAATTCCATTTGCCAATCCCTTGCCCACTTTCCCAGTTGATCTATATCTTGTTGTAACCTTAGACAACCTTCTTCACTGTTCACTATACCACCAATTTTGGTGTCATCTGCAAACTTACTAATCATGCCCCCTACATTCACATCCAAGTCATTAATATACATGACAAACAACAGAGGGCCCAGCACCGATCCCTGCGGCACACCACTGGTCACCGGCCTCCAATCTGAAAAACAACCCTCCACTACCACCCTCTGCCTCCTATCACCAAGCCAATTTTGTCTCAAATTGGCTTGCTCACCCTGGATCCCATGTGTTCGAACCTTCTGGACCAGCCTATCATGCGGAACCTTGTCAAAGGCCTTGCTAAAGTCGATGTCGACAACATCCATTGCCCTGCCCTAGTCAATCCTCTTGGTCACCTCTTAGAAAAACTCAAATCAAATTCGTGAGACATGATTTCCCACGCACAAAGCCATGCTGACTATCCCTAATCAGAGCTTGCCTTTCCAAATGCATATAAATCCTGTCTCTCAGAATCCCTTCCAATAACTTTCCTACCACTAATGTAAGGCTCACTGGCCTGTAGTTCCCTGGCTTATCCCTGCTGCCCTTCTAAATAAAGGCACAACATTAGCTATCCTCCAGTCTTCTGGTACCTCACCCGTGGCTAACGATGATACAAAAATCTCTGCCAGGGCCCCAGCAATCTCCTCCCTCGCTTCCCATAGAATCTGAGGATACATCTGGTCAGACCCTGGGATTATCCAGCTTAATGCGCTTCAAAACCTCCAACACCACCTCCTTTGTAATGTTGATATGCTCCAGGATATCGCTGTTCCGTCCCTTGAACTCACTAGCTTCCATGACCTACTCCACGGTAAATACAGACAAGAAGTATTCATTTAGGACCTCGCCCATTGCCCGTGGCTCCACACACAGATTACTACACTGATCCTTAAGGGGACCTACTCTCTCCCTAGCTACCCTTTTTCCTCTTCATATACTTTATTATAGACCAGTCAGCCTGATGTCAGTAGTGGGGAAAATTCTAGAGTCCATTATCAAAGATTTTATAGCAGAGCACTTGGAATCGTGGTAGAAACGGACAGAGTCAGCATGGATTTACCAAAGGGAAATCATGCTTGACAAATCTACTAGAATTCTTCGAGGATGTAACTAGTAGAGTTGACGAGATGGAGCCAGTGGATGTGGTTTATCTGGACTTTCAGAAGGCTTTCAACAAAGTCCCACATAAGAGATTAGCGTGTAAAATTAAAGCGCATGGGATTGGGGGTAGTGTATTGCGATGGATAGAAAACTGGTTGGCAGACAGGAAACAAAGAGTAGGAATAAACAGGTCTTTTTCCAAATGGCAAGCAGTGACTAGTGGGGTACCGCAGGGATCGGTGCTAGGACCCCAGCTATTCACAATATACATTAATTATTTGGATGAGGGAACTATGTGTAATATCTCCAAATTTGCAGATGACACAAAATTGGGTGGGAGGGTGAGTTGTGAGGAGGATGCAGAGAGGCTTCAGGGTGATTTGGACAAGTCGAGTGAGTGGGCAGATGCAGTATAACGTGGATAAATGTGAGGTTATCCACTTCGGTAGCAAAAACAGGAAGGCAGATTATCTGAACGGCTATAAACAGAGGGGAATATGCAACGAGACCTGGGTGTTCTCGTACACCAGTCGCTGAAGGTAAGTATGCAGGTGCAACAGGCGGTAAAAAGGGCAAATGGTATGTTGGCCTTCATTGCGAGAGGTTTCGAGTACAGGAGCAGGGATATCTTGCTGCAATTATACAGGGCCTTGGTGAGGGCACATCTGGAATATTGTGTGCAGTTTTGGTCTCCTTATCTGAGGAAGGATGCTCTTGCTATAGAGGGAGTGCAGCGAAGGTTTACCAGACTGATTCCTGGGATGGCGGGACTGACGTTTGAGGAGAGATTGAGTCGGTTAGGATTATGTTCGCTGGAGAGCAGAAGAATGAGGGGGGATCTCATAGAAACCTATAAAATTCTAACAGGATGGTCGGCACAGACTCGGTGGGCCGAAGGGCCTGTTTCAGTGCTGTATCCCTAAATAAATAAATAAAAGGACTCGACAGGGTAGATGCAGGAAGGATGTTCCCAATGGTAGACTGTATATGTTGCAGCAACAGTGTGCCAGTGGCAGGTGGACATCCTTCAGTCCTGAGCGCAGGTGGTAAATAACACATATTGTGGCTATGGAGTGCTGGTATCAGATGGTCCAGAACCAAAGGTCATAGTCTAAGGATATGGGGGTAAACCTTTCAGGACTGAGCTGAGGAGAAATTTCTTCGCCCAGAGAGTGGTGACCCTGTGGAATTCGCTACCACAGAAAGCAGTTGAGGCCAAACACCATCATCTCTAAGTCCTCTCAAGTCACGCACCATCCAGACTTGGATATATAATTACCAATCCTTAATTGTTGCTATGTAAAGTGCCTGGAATTCCCTACCTAGACACCATTGTGGAAGCACCGTCACCACATGGTTCAAGAAGAAAGGCCACCAATATGTTCTTATAGTAACAAGAGATGGGCAGTGTTGCTCTGTCAGTGTCATCCACATCACAAGAACAATTTTTTTTTTTATAAAAGTCCACAAATAAAGCACCACTTTAGTTACTGCCCAGAGCTGTTCAGCAACCAAGCACTTCACATTTTGTTGAGACCAGAAAGGACGTGCAGATCTCTGTTCATGTGTGCAACATAACTTCCAGACGTCATACCATTTCACATACATATAAAACGTGATGATTCTTAAGACTGTCCCAAAAAAGTTATCTTTTGGGCTGCACTGATGCTGGGAATACAAATGTACTAAACCATCAGTGAATTACTGTCGTGAATGAGTACACTAATTGTATGCGAAATCTATCTGCCTGTGTCGAGATGGTAGACTCTGGACTGGGATCATTCTGGCTAGTTGCTCAAAAATAATAGTTATGCTACAAACTTAAGAATGGTCATGAGGTATTTTGGCTTAATTCTTTGGGGAACAATTCTCCCTGAATGTCCCACTTGTGACCAGAAACCTAGAATGTAATAAAGCTACAATGTGTACTTTTGTTTGCAGGACTGGAGTACATCAACACATTGCATCACTGGGTTTACCCCAAATACAGCCTTTTCTCTCAGTTCAACATGTTTGACATGAGATGCAAATACACTTCCTAATAACTTACTTTTATGTTTTGGATAGAGAACATCAAATCCAGGCAAGGGCATCACTACATCATGTATGGTATGTTTCTCTACATCAGATTCCTCAATTGGAACTGCTGTTACTGAAAATCAACAAAACAAGAGCTTTTATTTGTTGCATATTAAACATTGATTCTTGATTCTAAGTATGACCTAGATAATTCTGTAAATCAACTAAAACACCAAAAAAATTTGACTGACAGTTATGTGCCCATGTTCATGTTGAGGCAAAAAAGTCACAGCATAATTTGGGAGACAGGTCAACAATCGGATTCCTGAACCCACTGGAGCAAAAGATGCAAGACTGATGCAAAGGATGCAAGGTAGTTTCACATTGATTGGAGTTTACACAGAATGTAGTATAAACAAGTCTGTGGAAGCTACATTTTAAAAGTGACCAAGCTGGCACAGTTGGGACTAGGTTCATAAATTGGTATACTAATGTCCTTTAGAGAAGGAAACCCTCTGTCCTTACCCACTCTGGCTTATATGTGACTCCAGTCCCACACTAACACGGTTCAGCTTGTCCTAAAGCAATGAAGAAGCTGATACTGTGCTTGCCATGTTATAACAATTAGCTGTCTGATCAGGTGGAATTCTGTGCATGCGTCGAAGATTGTTTGCACACAGAACACTTACATCACTAACCTCATGGTGCAAGGTACAGTGAGCAGCATGACTTGATGTCTAACTATGTATGTTATACAGATGCAGGTCTGAGTTTGGTGGGTTATAGTACAGGTGCAACACAAAATGAATATTCCATTTACCTCCTTTCAGTACCAAATCTCCTGGCACGGCTTTAAGTCCATATTCTTCAATCCTTTTGCTCACTATTTTGTTCCACACGTAGCTCTGATAACTGTGAATGTACATTAGTCGATTATTTCTTGGAATCTGAAAATAAAGGAATGGGTTAATCCAAGTTGATTTTTCAAATCCTATGCCCGCAGCACCTAAAAAAAAACACACAAAATCCTGAAGAATTTCAAAAGGCAAGAAAAGGTTTTCATCCAAGCTTTGAATTAAGTTCATTTAAATTGATGTTCGAGGTTATTTCTGATAAATACATGTAACCTTTTCAAGTTTACAGTGCTGAATTTTTTAAGGTTTTTTTTTCCTGCAAATGAAGATTGGCTTTCAACAACGACATTAAGAACACTATAGAACACAACTATTCCTTCAGAACCTGGATAAAAATCAACTCTAGATCAACCCTATTAAAACATAGCAGAAGAATTTTTTGAATTAAGTGAATTAATTACAAAGAATATACAGCACAGAAACTGACCCAACGAGTGGCGGTCATGTTCCGCTCAAGTACCTATGAGCTCAAACTTACCATACCAAATGCTGATGCAATGTTCTTCATTCCATATTTTGCCAGGCCTCGTAGCAACTGTCCTTCTACACACCTTTTCACCGGAAGCTTTTTCAATGCAGCCGCAGGGTCCTTGGTTTTAGCCCATTCTTCTCTGCATTTCACCAGATAGCCTCTTTCTGCTTCAGGCAAGTTAGGAATGATATAAATCTTTTCAAGCAACTGTAACAACTTGGATATAAATTTTTATTTGGCAATATTGGATATGCATAAATGCATGTACCAATTCTTACCTCCAGGCCGAGGCTTTAGGATTAGATCCATTACTTCACTCCATTTGTTATGCAGAATTGCTCTAAACAACATAACCAGTTATGACAATCAAAACACAGCAATAGGTCGTCATCTGCCAGAAAATAATTGCAAATGTAAGAGAAACAGAACATATTTTGAAGGAATGTATGTATTTTGGTGGAATTTAAACATTTAAATCAGTTTTCCCCCTTTTTCACAGTAATGAAGTATGCCTTAAGCACAATAGGATTAATAATAATGATTGATGCTACCATCAGTGCTTTCCTAATGTAATAGGAAGACGAATTCAAAAAACTGAAGCACACAAGGTCCTGAATTAACAAACACACTGCAGAGAAGCTGAACCCATTTACAACCCTGTGGAGTTACTATGGCCACATGGAAAATGAAAGGCTTTCATACATATAACCCATATAAAGTCACTGGTGGAAGCCAAATTTAATCAATTGTATTTTGTACCAATCATTATCACCATCCTATCTGATTTCTTCAGAACTAACACAGTTGAGACACTTGGGCTATCCGCAGGATAGGGACATGAAGAGAACGAGAAATGCATTTAATAATGTCTGAAGAGACCCACATAGAATTCAGCCAGCTTACTTCAGTGGTCCCCACAAAATAATTGAGTTGTTAATTAGATGCATAAATGATTTAAATGATTTAAAATGAATTGATTGTTTTAAAGTGACTTTTGCAGAAACCAAATATTGATAATAGAAAAAAATCCTTTAAAAATGTTGGTGAACATTCAAGTATTCAGGCAAATTCTGAGGTCACAATTGGAGCTTGCAAATGGTCCAAAAGTCTCAATTTGTATCAGGCACAGAAGCTCCTAGAATCCTGTGTTTTCTTTGCAGCAAAATGCAGGAATGTTGACTCAAAAATTTCTGTGGCAGGCCAACAAACGGTGCTCGCCGTTAGTCAAATGTTGATATTTTGTGCTTCAAGTTGTGATATGGAAGTGCGATATGGAAGCAGTGCCCTCTACAGGGCATATGGGATCGAGTGAAAAGGGCAAGCAACTGTGTTTCTTCGTAACCAATCAGATGGAAGTTTGTGAAATGTACAGCATAAGGGCTGAACAAGGAACTGTAAGTTAGAGTGGTGAATTCAATGTTAAATCAGGTGTAGAAAGAGGAAGACAAAGACTGGATTGAGAGACACACACACACACACACACAAAGTAAAAAGGAATTTAAATTTAAAACAATCTCCAACAATGATTAAAGCCTGAAGGGACAAGACGCCACACTTGGTATATTTAATTTTCAGTGCCAGGGAAGTTGTTTGGCAGTAATTAACACTTAGTTAATTGTTAATAGGGTACTTGGACTGAAATGACAGTCAAGTCCTACCTTTCTGTGGCAAGTTAGTACCTATTGTGCAAGTACAGGAAGTTCACGCCACTCAGTGCATTTGAATGGGAAATGAGGCACGCATCTGCCTTCTCCTGAGATTGCTTTGGCATCAGCACAAATATAAGCAAGTGCGATAAGCCTTGCCATTATTTTGACAGCACTTTTGGGGTAATGTTATTTATCATATATTGATCAAAGTTTTGGCTGAAGTTGGATCACAGTGTAGAAAGGCACAAATTCCAGAACGAACAACATTTTTCCCATTGATGTTAGCACTCTGTCTTGCACAGATAATGACAAGAGATTGGCAGCCTTTTGTCAGGACTGGTCAAAGAAGTGGAATAGTAGTATGGCTTGTAAAATGCCCCAAGATCAACTGTGTCATTCTGGAAGGGAAGCAGAAGAGGGGGTGAAGAGAAGATAGAGGATGAGAAGGGAGGAATAGATAGATAGATAAGGGAAGATTATAATGGGGATATGCTTGTCAGGTTTTAGGTTCCGGGGCAGCTTTCAAAACGTGAAGTCATTGGACTGAGCCTACTGGTGAACAAGTGGCTCACTAGGAGAACAGGATTATAGAATGACAAGGCAGCATTAGTACAATGAGATCACAGATTTTGTCACCACGATCAGAGACAGACAATTTTTGGAAGTCTGAGGTGTCAGGCAGCCACATGGCCTGGTTTTGGTTGAGCAGAGGTGAAACACAGCCAAGGCCATTAAAGAACAGGAGGGCCGTGAATCAATGGATTGATAAGGTCTGGCAGGAAGTCAGTCCCATTAACAACTGGCTTCAATTGAAGCGACTGGACCAACCATTGTGTGCATGGTATGAGACAGGAAGTATTAACAAAGAGAGGTGGCTTGGAAAACAGGATATGGGGCAAAGGGCATTTTTAAGAGAAAAATCGAACCTACAGAAAGGAGGCATTGAATTTTCTTTCTAATTTTACTTCTTAATTTACTTTTCCTTTACCAACATGAGCTTTCAAAATTTAGGCTGTACAATGCAATACTCAGTGAGCAATGAGTTTGGAAAACAGCAGTTTTGTTTTCTAAGCCCTCATCGTACTTTGACCAATACATAATAAGTGCAGTGAATTTCTGGAAACTAAAGTGCAGGCTTCCCAGAACAGAATTCAATGTTGGTAAACTGGCATTGAAGATTGTGTTAGATAGATAGAAACAATAAAAACCCTTGTTTGAATTGGGATGTTTGCTTTTCCAATATATGATTTATTTGAAATACATCTAACATTTCAGGATAAAACTCACTTGCATGCAAAGGGTAACAATTTGTTGGCATCAACATCACGACTTAATATAAAATGAAGATAGTGATGTTAATATTTCAGGTTGCTTGGCTTAATCTTTATCGATAACAAGTCAAAGGTTCATGACCTAAATCTAATAATATATTGCTGCAATATTATACATTTTTCAGTGAAAACAAGACTGGTACAAATGTTTTACAAATGTGAAAGACTTACTTTTGTTCATTAAAATTTTAGTTTTTAAACACAAAGAAAGATTCAGGATCAGACTTGGCTTAGTGGTAGCATTCTCACCTGAGTCAGAAAATCATGAGGTCAAGCACTTCACCAGAGATTTGAGCACAGTCTAGCCTGATTCTTTCCTTCAATACTGCAGTGAAGTGAGTGCTCATTATCAGAAGTGCCTTTTTGCAATTAGGCCCCATCTACTTACTCAGTTGGACACAAAAAGATCTGGAAAAAACCATTCCCCGTGTCCTGGGCAACTTTTTATCCCTCAACGATTACCACGAAGATAAAATATCAAGTCATTTATTTCACACTACTTTGTGAGACCTTGCTGAACACAAATTGGCTGTCACTTTCACCAACAACTCTGGCTTCAACTCAAATGTACTTTCTTGGCTATGAAGCATTTTAGATGTCCTGAGGACATAGAATTGCTATATTAATGTAAGCTCTTTTTGTATTCTTTTATTCTTGGTCATTTTGAGGTAAATTAGCTTCAGTTGTCAAAAATGTGTTCACTTAAAGCATTTGTCAGGGGTTCAGCATCTGGGCTTGGTGCGTTTGTTTCATGTGAATTATTTTTATTTTCAATTGGACCTGTGAAAGTACCACCTGAAATGTGACACTCTCTCTCTCTCCTCTCCTGCCACCGCTCTTCAGATAAATAACTTTACCAGTCCTGAAGCAGCTATCCTTGATTAGCCTCTGCTATTTTTCATAGCAGTGTGCTATACTGCCCAGTTTCTACAGTAATTAGGAAAATGAAGGTATAACTTACTTTCCTACTTGGTAAGTAGGAACTGCTGTTGTTCCAAATCTCTGCATTCCATAGTAGTTAATAAATCCAATGTCCCTGAGTGAAGTCATCGCTTGCTCCACCTGTTCATTTGATCCAGTGATATTCCTAATAAATTGCAAATAAAATCGGTATAACCAATAAAGTTGCCATGCCTAGTTACAAAGATTAATGGACAAGATCTAATTTTACGCAGAAAAGTTACATAATTCTAAAATCAAAACGTACCAGTTCTAAACAGATCCTAATGGTTCACTTTGCCCTTTTAGCTGTTTTTTTCACAACACACGACACTAAATCAGCTGTTTGTGCTGCCAAATAAACAAAGTCTAATGCTGAATGTGTCTCTCCAACCCCTCACTAATAAAGTTCAATTTTCAGGCTTATGAGATGTCTTTTTAAATATGCAAGTGTGGGACAAGCAACTATTCCTACAGGCAAACCTAGGACAATGCAACATTTTATATTTCCAGTTAAGACAGACTCCCAATGTGACCGTTTTGTTTCTTGTCCCAAGGGAAGTAGTATTTATTAGCTACAAGTCAAAATAAGCTAATGAGGTTTTAGCTAAACAATGTCTATCAAATGCAGTCCAAATACATGGATAGCTTTTATTAAAAAAATAATTTGCATGTTAAAAATTGCCAATATCCATACATTCTACTAATAATCTATTACAAGGGAGAAAATGTGAGCCATTTTTAAGAGATACTTTCCACAGAGTATAGAACAAATACGTACCACTAGGATGGGATAGGTCAAACAAAAGGGGAAAAGTAAATCAAATATAATGCACCGTGGATGGGTTAATGAGTGTCAAATAACATTTAATGTGGATAAATGTAATATGACTAAGGAAGGGAAATAAAAAGTGAGAATATGAAGTGAATGGTACTAGACTACAGGACAGAATACAGGAGAAGGGTAATGATGATTGCTCACTTAAACTAATAATGCAATGTGGAGCAGTAGTAAGGAAAGCTAAACAGATAGAGCAAAATTCCAGAAGCTGATAATGAGCCTGTACAAGGCACTGGTATGGACACACCTGGAGTACAATTCCGACCACCATACTACACAGCAGGATATTCAGATCAAAGTTGGTACCGAAAAGGGAAGCTAAACTGATGTCTAGTTATAAGATAAGTAGTCGTTTGGTAGTACAGAACTTGAGTATTGCTGAAAACAGACATTTAGTTGAAGCTTTTCGTCTTGCACTCATCAGGACAATTTGCAAGTAAGTTAACTGCCAAGCTTTGTTTGAAATTTTTACCAGGCAGTTTGACTGTGATTGGTCAATATTTGCACATACTGGAAGCTACATATATTAATACGCAGGGCCCCGTTCTTTGCAGACAGAAAGAACATGTACACACATTGCTCCTGTTTCAGCTAAACAAATAAGTGACAGC